>NW_012287791.1:0-3462 GCF_000151885.1 Dipodomys ordii
TCACCCCGATGTGTCCACTGTGTACCCCGCTGTGTCACGCTCTGTCCCGCTGTGTCCCCCGCTGTGTTCCCCTCTGTGTCCTGCTGTGTCCGGCTGTGTCCCGCTGTGTACTCGCTGTGTCCCCGCTGTGTTCCGCTGTGTCCTCACTGTGTCCCAGCGGTGTCCCGCTGTGTCCCCGTTGTTCCCCGGTTTGTCCCCACTGTCCCCCGCTGTGTCCCTCGCTGTGTACCTCTGTGTCCCGCTCTGTCCTCGCTTTGTCCCCGCGATGTCCCGCTGTGTCCCCGCTGTGTCCCTGCTGTGTTCCACTCTCTCCCGCTGTGTGGGGCTCTGTGTCCCCTGCTGTGTCCCCCTGCTGTGTCCCGCTGTATCCCGGTGTGTCCGGCTTTGTCGCCCGCTGTTTCCCGCTGTTTCCCCCTGTGCCCCTGCTGTGTCCCCGCTGTGTCCCGCTGTGTGCCCCCTTTGTTCCCCTCTGTGTCCTGCTGTGTCCCCTGCTATGTCCCCTCTGTGTCCCGCTGTGTCCCCGCTGTGTAACGCTGTGTCCCCCTTTGTGTCCCGCTGTGTCCTTGCTGTGTCCACCACTGTGTCCACGCTGTGACCCGATATGTCCCTGCTGTTTCCCCCGCTGTGTCCCGCTGTGTCCTGCTGTGTCCTCTCTGTGTCCCCCTCTGTGTCCCTCTGTGTCCCCATGTGTCACGCTGTGTCATCTCTGTGTATCCCTCTGTGTCCCGCTGTGTCCTCGCTGTGTCCCACACTGTGTCCCCGCTGTTACCCGCTGTGTCCCTGCTGTGTCCCTGCTGTGTCCCGCTGTGTCCTGCTGTGTCCCGCTGTGTCCCCGATGTCTCCCGCTGTGTCCCGTAGTGTCCCCGCTGTGTCCCCGGAGTGTCACCGCTGTGTCCCGCTGTGTCCCCGCTGTCCCCCGCTGTATCCTGCTGAGTCCCTGCTGTCCCCAGGGGTGTCCCCGCTGTCCCCCGCTGTATCCCCCTCTGTGTCCCGCTGTGTCCCGTTTTGTCCCGCTGTGTCCCACTGTGTCCCCCCTGTGTGCCTGCTGTGTGCTCGCTGTGTCCCCCGCTGTGTCTCGCTTTGTCCCCCCTGTGTCCCCGCTGTCCCCCTCTGTGTCCCGATGTGTCCCCGCTATCCCCAGCTGTGTCACCGCTGTCACCCGCTGTGTCCCCCGCTGTGTCCCCCGCTGTGTCCCCGATATGTTCCGCTGTATCCCGTGGTGTATGACTTTGAGCCCCGCTGTGTCCCCTGAATGTGTCCCGCTGTGTCCCCTGCTGTGTCCGGCTGTGTTTCCCGCTGTGTCCCGCTGTGTATTGCAGTGTACCCCCTGTGTCCCGCTGTGTACCGATGTGTCCCCGCTGTGTCCCCGCTGTGTCTCCCTGCTGTCCCCCGCTGTGTCCCAACTGTGTTAAGCTGTGTCCCCGCTGTGTCCCCGCTGTGTCTCTTTGCTGTCCCCCGCTGTGTCCCCGGTGTGTCCCCACTGTGTGCTCCTGTGTCCCGCTGTGTTCTTGCTGTGACCCCCGCTGTGTCCCGGTGTGTCCCCCGCTGTGTCCCGCTGTGTACAGCTGTGTCCCGCTGTGTCCTGCTTTGTCGGCCTGTGTCCCCCGCTGTGTCCCGCTGTGTCCCCGCTGTGTCCCGCTGTGTCCCGCTGTGTCCTCGCTGTGTTCCACTGTGTCCCCCGCTGTGTCCCGCTGTGTCACCCGCTGTGTCCCCAACTGTGTCCCGCTGTGTCCCCGCTGTGTCCCACTGTGTCCCCCGCTGTGTCTACGCTGTGTCCCTGCTGTGTCCTCCTGTGTCCCGCTGTGTCCTAAGAATGTGTCCTTCTGTATCCCGCTGTGTCCCCCAGTGTGTCCCCCACTATTTCCCCACTTTGACCCGCTGTGTCCATGCTGTGTCCCGCTGTGTCCCACTGTGTCCTCGCTGTGTCCCCGCTGTGTCCCGCTGTCTCCCGCTGTGTCCCGCTGTGTCCTGCTGTGTCCGCCTCTGTGTCCCCCGCTGTGTCCCGCTGTGTCCCCGCTGGGTCCCGCTGTGTCCCGCTGGGTCCCCGCTGTGTCCCCGCTGTGTCCCCGCTGTGTTCCACTGTGTCCCTGATGTGTCCTGGCTGTGTAACCTCTATGTCCCTCTGTGTCCCCGCTGTGTCCCTCTGTGACCCGCAGTGTCACTCTATGTCCCCGCTGTGTCCTCGCTGTGTCCTTCTGTATCCCGCTGAGTCCTCCACTGTGTCCCCCACTGTTTCCCCGCTGTGACCCGCTGTGTCCCTGCTTTTTCCCCGCTGTGTCCCGCTGTTTCCCGCTTTGTCCCGCTGTGTCCCCGATGTCCCCCGCTGTGTCCCATTGTGTCCCCGCTGTTCCCCGCTTTGTCCCCCGCTGGGTCCCGCTGGGTCCCCGCTGTGTCCCCGCTGTGTCCCGCTGTGTTCCCATGTTTCACGCTGTGTCCTCGCTGTGTGTCCTTCTGTGTCCCGCTGTGTCTTCGCTGTGTCCCCCACTGTGTCCCGCTCTTTCCCGCTGTGTCCTGCTCTGTCCTTGCTGTGTCCCCATTTGTGTCCCGCTGTGTCCCCCGCTGTGTTCCCCGTTGTGTCTCCCACTGTGTCCCGCTGTGTCCCGCTGCGTCCTGCTGTGTCCCCGCTGTGTTCCCCGCTGTGTCCCTCTGTGTCCTGCTGTGTTCCGCTGTGTCCCGCTGTGTGCCAGCTGTCCCCTGTGTGTCCCCGCTGTGTCCCCTGCTGTGTCCCGCTGTGTCCCCGGGTGTGTCCCCAGCTGTGTCCCGCTCTTTCCCGCTGTGTCCCGCTGTATCCTTGCTGTGTCCCCATTTGTGTCCCGCTCTGTCCTCGCTGGGTCACCCGCTGTGTCGCGCTGTGTCCCCATGTGTCACGCTGTGTCCTCTCTGTGTATCCCTCTGTGTCCCGCTGTGTCCTCGCTGTGTCCCCCACTGTGTCCCCGCTGTGTCCCGCTGTGTCCCGCTGTGTCCGCCGCTGTGTTCCCCGCTGTGTCCCGCTGTGTCGCGCTGTGTCCCACTGTGTTCTGCTGTGTCCGCCTCTGTGTCCCCCGCTGTGTCCCCCACTGTGTCCCGCTGTGTCCCCCGCTGTGTCCCGCTGTGTCCCGCTGTGTCCCCGCTGTCCGCCGGTGTCTCACCGCTGTCCCCCGCTGTATCCCCCGCTGTGTCACGCTGTGTGTCCGCTGTGTCCCGCTGTGTCCCTGGTGTGTCCTCGCTGTGTAACCGCTGAGTCCCTCTGTGTCCCCGCTGTGTCCCACTGTGTCCCCTGCTGTGTCCCCGCTGTGTTCCCGCTGTGTCCTCCTGTGTCCCGCTGTGACCTCGCTGTGTCCTTCTGTATCCCGCTGTGTCCCCCGCTGTGTCCCACACTATTTCCCCACTGTGACCCGCTGTGTCCATGCTGTGTCCCGCTGTGTCAAAATGTGTACATCAATGTGTCCTGCTGTCTCCCGCTGTGTCCCCGCTGTGATCCCC
>NW_012287792.1:0-18566 GCF_000151885.1 Dipodomys ordii
CCCCGCTGTTTACCACTGTGTCCCCCACTGTGTCCCCCGCTTTGTCCCCGCTGTGTCCCCGCTGTGTCCCGCTGTGTCCCGCTGTGTCCCTCTGTGTCGCCCCCTGTGTCCCCCTGTGTCTCCGCTGTTTCCCACTGTGACCCCCGCGCTGTCCTGCTGTTTCCCCGTTGTCCACCAGTGTGTCCCCTCTGTCCCCCGCTGTGTCCCGCTGTGTCCCGCTGTGTCCCGATGTGTCCAGCTGTGTCGCTGCTTTGTCATTGCTATGTCTCGCTGTGTCCCGCTGTGTCCCGCTGTGTCCCCGGCTGTGTCCCCCGCTGTGTCCCGCTCTTTCCCGCCGTGACCCCATGTGTCCCTGCTGTGTCCCGCTGTGTCCCCGGCTGTGTCCCCCGCTGTGTCCCGCTCTTTCTCGCTGTGTCCCGCTGTGTCCTTGCTGTGTCCCCATTTGTGTCCCACTGTGTCCTCTCTGTGTCCCACGCTGTGTCCCGCTGTTTCCCCATGTGTCCCGCTGTGTCCTCTCTGTGTATCCTTCTGTGTCCCGCTGTGTCCTCGCTGTGTCCCACACTGTGTCCCCGCTGTGACCCGCTGTGTCCCTGCTGTGTCCCTGCTCTGTCCCGCTGTGTCCCGCTGTGTCCCGCTGTTTCCCCGATGTCCCCCGCTGTGTCCCGTTGTGTCCCCGCTGCCTGCATGTGTGTCCCCGCTGTCCCCCGCTGTGTCTCCCGCTATGTCCCCCGCTGTGTCCTGCTGTGTTCCCCGCTGTGTCCCGCTGTGTCCCGCTGTGTCCCCGCTGTCCGTCGGTGTGTAACCGCTGTTCCTCGCTATGTCCTCCGCTGTTTCCCGCTGTGTCCTCGCTGTGTCTCACTGTGTCCCCGCGTTGTCTCCGCTGTGTCCTGCTGTGTCCCTGGTGTGTCCTCGCTGTGTAAGCGCTGAGTCCCTCTGTGTCCCCGCTGTGTCCCACTGTGTCCCCTGCTGGGTCCCCGCTGTGTCCCCGCTGTGTCCTGCTGTGTCTCCGCTTTGTCCCGCTGTGTCCCCGCTGTGTCCCGATGTGTACCGCTGTGTCTGCCTCTGTGTCCCCCGCTGTGTCCTGCTGTGTCCCCGCTGTGTCCTGCTGTGTCCTCGCTTTGTATCCGCTGAGTCCCTCTGTGTTTCTGCTGTGTCCCTCTGTGTCCCCCGCTGTGTCCCGCTATGTCTCCGGCTGTGTCCTGCTGTGTCCTTGCTCTGTCCCCCGCTGTTTCCCGCTGTTTCCCCAGCTGTGTCACCCGCTGTGTCCTTTGATGTGTCCCCAGCTGAATCCCGCTGTGTCCTCGCTGTTTACCGCTGTGTCCCCCACTGTTTCCCCCGATTTGTACCCGCTGTGTCCCCGCTCTGTCCCGCTGTGTCCCTCTGTGTCGCCCCCTGTGTCCCCCTGTGTCCCCGCTGTTTCCCACTGTGACCCCCGCGTTGTCCTGCTGTGTCCCCGTTGTCCACCGGTATGTCCCCTCTGTTCCCCGCTGTGTCCCGCTGTGTCCCGCTGTGTCGCCCCTTTGTCACTGCTGTGTCTCGCTGTGTCCCGCTGTGTCCACGCTGTGTCCCTCTCTGTCCCCACTGTGTCCCGCTTTGTCCCGCTGTGTCCCGCTGTGTGCCCAATTTGTTCCTCTCTGTGTCCTGCTTTGTCCCGCTGTGTCCCCCGATGTGTCCCCGCTGTGTCCTGCTGTGTCCCCTGTGTCCTGCTGTGTCCCCTGGTGTGTCCCCCGCTGTGTCCCGCTCTGTCCCGCTGTGGCCTTGCTGTGTCCCCTGCTGTGTCCCTCTATATCCCGCTTTGTCCTCGTTGTGTCCCCTGCTATATCCCGCTGTGTTCCCCGCTCTGTCCCGCTGTGTCCCCGCTGTGTCCGACTGTGTCCCCTGCTATATCCTGCTCTGTCCCCCGCTGTGTCCCGCTGTGTCCCTGCTGTATCCCCGCAATGTCCCACTGTGTCCCCTGCTTTTTCCCCGCTGTGTCCCCGCTGTGTCCTCCTGTGTCCCGCTGTGTCCTCACTGTGTCCTTCTGTATTCCGCTGTGTCCCCCGCTGTGTCCCCCACTATTTCCCCGCTATGACTTGCTCTACCCATGCTGTGTCCCCGGCTGTGTCCCGCTGTGTCCCGCTGTGTCCCCCGCTTTGTTACCCGCTGTGTCCCACTGTTTCCTCGCTGTGTCCCCACTATGTCCCGCTGTGTCGCGCTGTGTCCCGCTGTGTTCTGCTGTGTCCGCCTCTGTGTCCCCCGCTGTGTCCCGCTGTGTCCCCACTGTGTCCCGCTGTGTCTCGCTGTGTCCCCGCTGTGTCCCCGCTGTGTCCTGCTGTGTCCCCGCTGTTTCCCGCTGTGTCCCGCTGTGTCCCCGCTGTGTCCCGATGTGTACCGCTGTGTCTGCCTCTGTGTACCCCGCTCTGTCCTGCTGTGTCCTCGCTGTGTCCCCCGCTGTTTCCCGCTATTTCCCCCGCTGTGTCACCCGCTGTGTCCTTTAATGTGTCCCCAGCTGAGTTCCGCTGTGTCCCCCGCTGTTTACCGCTGTGTCCCCCACTGTGTCCCTGCTTTGTCCCCGCTGTTCTCCACTCTGTCCCGCTGTGTCCCGCTGTGTCCCTCTGTGTCGCCCCCTGTGTCCCCCTGTGTCCCCGCTGTTTCCCACTGTGACCCCCGCGCTGTCCTGCTGTGTCCCCGTTGTCCACCGGTGTGTCCCCTCTGTCCCCCGCTGTGTACCGCTGTGTCCCGATGTGTCCCCCTGTGTCGCCGCTTTGACACTGCTGTGTCTCGCTGTGTCCCACTGTGTCCACGCTGTGTCCCGCTCTGTCCCAGGCTGTGTCCCGCTGTGTCCCCCGCTGTGTTCTGCTGTGTCGCTGCTGTGTCCCACTGTGTCCCCGCTGTGTCCCCGGTGTGTCCCGCTGTGTCCCCGCTTTGTCCCCCGCTGGGTCCCCGCTGTGTCCCACTCTGTCCCGACTGTGTCCCGCTTTGTCCCACTGTGTCCCCCGCTGAGTCCCGCTGTGTGTCCCCTTTGTTCCCCTCTGTGTCCTGCTGTGTCCCTTGCTGTGTCCCCGCTGTGTCCCGCTGTGTCCTTGCTGTGTAACGCTGGGTCCCCCTTTGTGTCCCGCTGTGTCCCACGCTGTGTCCCCGCTGTGTCCCGCTGTGTCCCCCTGTGTCCTGCTGTGTTCCCTGATGTGTCCCCCGATGTGTCCTGCTGTGTCCCGCTGTGTCCCCATGTGTCACGCTCTGTCCTCGCTGGGTCACCCGCTGTGTCCCCGCTCTGTCCCGCTGTGTCCCCCTGTGTCCTGCTGTGTCCCCTGCTGTGTCCCCCGCTGTGTCCTGCTGTGTCCCGCTGTGGCCTTGCTGTGTCCCCTGCTGTGTCCCTCTGTGTCCCGCTTTGTCCTCGTTGTGTCCCCTGCTATATCCCGCTGTGTTCCCTGCTCTGTCCCGCTGTGTCCCCGCTGTGTCCTGATGTGTCCCCCGCTATATCCTGCTCTGTCCCCTGCTGTGTCCCGCTGTGTTCCTGCTGTATCCCTGATGTGTCCCACTGTGTATCCCGCTGTGTCCCAGCTGTGTCCCGCTGTGTCCCCCGCTGTGTTCCCCTCTGTGTCCTGCTGTGTCCGGCTGTGTCCCGCTGTGTACTCGCTGTGTCCCCGCTGTGTCCCGCTGTGTCCTCGCTGTGTCCCAGCTGTGTCCCGCTGTGTCCCTGTTGTTCCCTGGTTTGTCCCCACTGTCCCCCGCTGTGTCCCTCGCTGTGTACCTCTGTGTGGCGCTCTGTCCCCGCTTTGTCCCTGCGATGTCCCGCTGTGTCCCCCGCTGTGTTCCGCTGTGTCCCGCTGTGTCCCCGCTGTGTCCCGATGTGTACCGCTGTGTCTGGCTCTGTGTACCCCGCTGTGTCCTGCTGTGTCTTCGCTGTGTATCCTGCTGTTTCCCGCTGTTTCCCCCACTGTGTCACCCGCTGTGTCCTTTGATGTGTCCCCAGCTGTTTACCGCTGTGTCCCCCACTGTGTCCCCCGCTTTGTCCCCGCTGTGTCCCCGCTCTGTCCCGCTGTGTCCCTCTGTGTCCCCGCTGTTTCCCACTGTGACCCCCGCGCTGTCCTGCTGTGTCCCCGTTGTCCAACGGTTTGTCCTCTCTGTCCCCCCTGTGTCCCGTTGTGTCCCGATGTGTCCCGCTGTGTCGGCGCTTTGTCACTGCTGTGTCTCACTGTGTCCTGCTGTGTCCACGCTGTGTCCCGCTCTGTCCCAGGCTGTGTCCCGCTGTGTCCCCAGCTGTGTTCCGCTGTGTCGCTATTGTGTCCAGCTGTGTCCCCGCTGTGTCCCCGGTGTGTCCCGCTGTGTCCCCGCTGTGTCCCCCGCTGTGTCCCCGCTGTGTCCCAATCTGTCCCCACTGTGTCCCGCTTTGTCCCGCTGTGTCCCCCGCTATATCCTGCTCTGTCCCCCGCTGTGTCCCGCTGTGTGCCCCCTTTGTTCCCCTCTGTGTCCTGCTGTGTCCCTTGCTGTGTCCCCGCTGTGTCCCGCTGTGTCCCGCTTTGTCCTCGTTGTGTCCCCTGCTATATCCCGCTGTGTTCCCCACTCTGTCCCACTGTGTCCCCGCTGTGTCCCGCTGTGTCCCGCTGTGTCCCCCTGTGTCCTGCTGTGTCCCATGCTGTGTCCCCGCTGTGTCCCGCTGTGTCCCCGTTGTGTAACGCTGGGTCCCCCTTTGTGTCCCGTTGTGTCCCCCGCTGTGTCCCTGCTGTGTCCCGCTGTGTCCCCCTGTGTCCTGCTGTGTCCCATGTTGTGTCCCCCGCTGTTTCACGCTGTGTCCCGCTGTGGCCTTGCTGTGTCCCCTGCTGTGTCCCTCTGTGTCCCGCTTTGTTCTCGTTGTGTCCCCTGCTATATCCCGGTGTTTTCCCCGCTCTGTCCAGCTGTGTCCCCAATGTGTCCCGCTGTGTCCCCCGCTATATCCTGCTCTGTCCCCCTTTGTTCCCCTCTGTGTCCTGCTGTGTCCCTTGCTGTGTCCCCGCTGTGTCCCTCTGTGTCCCGCTTTGTCCTCGTTGTGTCCCCTGCTATATCCCGGTGTTTTCCCCGCTCTGTCCAGCTGTGTCCCCGATGTGTCCCGCTGTGTCCCCCGCTATATCCTGCTCTGTCCCCCGTTGTGTCCCGCTGTGTCCCTGCTGTATCCCCGATGTGTCCCACTGTGTACCCCGCTGTGTCCCGCTGTGTCCCGCTGTGTCCCCCGCTGTGTTCTCCTCTGTGTCCTGCTGTGTCCGGCTGTGTCCCGCTGTGTACTCGCTGTGTCCCTGCTGTGTCCCTCTGTGTCCTCGCTGTGTCCCAGCTGTGTCTCCTTTGTTCCCCGGTTTGTCCCCACTGTCCCCCGCTGTGTCCCTCGCTGTGTACCTCTGTGACCTGCTCTGTCCTCGCTTTGTCCCCGCGATGTCGCGATGTGTCCCCGCTGTGTCCCTGCTGTGTTCCACTCTCTCCCGCTGTGTGCGGCTCTGTGTGACCTGCTGTGTCCCCGGCTGTGTCCCGCTGTATCCCGGTGTGTCCCGCTTTGTCCCCCGTTGTGTCCCACTGTGGCCCTGCTGTGTCCCTGCTGTGTCCGGCTGTGTACCCCGCTGTGTCCCACTGTGTCCCGCTGTGTGCCCCCTTTGTTCCCCTCTGTGTCCCTGGTGTGTCCTCGCTGTGTAACCGCTGAGTCCCTCTGTGTCCCCGCTGTGTGCCACTGTGTCCCCCCTCCGTCCCCCCTGTGTCCCCACTGTGTCCCCGCTGTGTCCTGCTGTGTCCCCTCTGTGTCCCGCTGTGTCCCGCTGTGTCCCCGCTGTGCCCCGATGTGTACCGCTGTGTCTGCCTTTGTGTACCCCGCTGTGTCCCGTTGTGTCCACAGCTGTGTCCCCCGCTGTGTCCCGCTCTTTCACGCTGTGTCCCGCTGTGTCCTTGCTGTGTCCCCATTTGTGTCCCACTGTGTCCTCGCTGGATCCTCTGCTGTGTCCCGCTGTGTCCCCATGTGTCACGCTGTGTCCTCACTGTGTATCCTTCTGTGTCCCGCTGTGTCCTTGCTGTGTTCTCCACTGTGTCCCCGCTGTGACCCGATGTGTCCTTACTGTGTCCCCCGCTGTGTCCCTGCTGTGTCCCTTTGTGTCCCGCTGTGTCCCGCTGTGTCCCCACTGTGTCCCGCTGTGTCTCCGCTGTGTCCCCTGCTGTGTCCCGCTGTGTCCCCGGCTGTGTCCCCCGCTGTGTCCAGCTCTTTCACGCTGTGTCCTGCTGTGTCGTTGCTGTGTCCCCATTTGTGTCCCGCTGTGTCCTCGCTGGGTGCCCCGCTGTGTCCCGCTGTGTCCCCATGTGTCACGCTGTGTCCTCGATGTGTATCCCTCTGTGTCCCGCTGTGTCCTTGCTGTGTCCCCCACTGTGTCCCCACTGTGACCCGATGTGTCACTGCTGTGTCCCCTACTGTGTCCCGCTGTGTCCCGCTGGGTCCCCGGCTGTGTCCCCCGCTGTGTCCTGCTCTTCCTCGCTTTGTCCCGCTGTGTCCTTGCCGTGCCCCCATTTGTGTCCAGCTGTGTCCTCTCTGTGTCCCCCGCTGTGTCCCCATGCGTCACGCTGTGTCCTCTCTATGTATCCCTCTGTGTCCCGCTGTGTCCTCGCTGTGTCCAACACTGTGTCCCTGCTGTGACCCGCTGTGTCCCTGCTGTGTCCCTGCTCTGTCCCGTTGTGTCCCGCTGTGTCCCCGATGTCTCCCGCTGTGTCCCGTTGTGTCCCTGCTGTCTGCATGTGTGTCCCCGCTGTCCCCAGCTGTGTCCCCCGCTGTGTCCTCGCTGTGTCCCCAGCTGTGTCCCACTGTGTCCCCCGCTGTGTCCTGCTCTGTCCCAGGCTGTGTCCCGCTGTGTCCCCCGCTCTGTTCCACTGTGTCGCTGCTGTGTCCCGCTGTGTTCCTGCTGTGTCCCCGGTGTGTCCAGCTGTGTACCCGCTGTGTCCCCGCTGTGTCCCCCGCTGTGTCCCTACTGTGTCTCACTCTGTCCCCACTGTGTCCCGCTTTGTCCTGCTGTGTACCCCACTGTGTCCCGCTGTGTCCCCCGCTGTGTCTGGTTGTGTTTCCCGCTGTGTCCCGCTGTGTCCTGCTGTGTACCGGCTGTGTCCTGCTGTGTACCGATGTGTCCCCTCTGTGTCCCCGCTGTGTCTCCCTGCTGTCCCCCACTGTGTCCCCACTGTGTTCTGCTGTGTCCCTGCTGTGTCCCCGCTGTGTCTCCCTGCTGTCCCCCGCTGTGTTCCATCTGTGTCCCGCTGTGTCCCGCTGTGTCCTCGCTGTGTCCCCGCTGTTTCCCACTGTGACCCCGCTGTGTCCGGCTGTATCCCCGCTGTCCCCCACTGTGTCCCCTGCTGTGTCCCGTTTTGTCCTTCTGTGTCCCGTTGTGTCCCCGCTTTGTCCCCTGCTTTGTCCCCGCTGTGTCCCGCTGTTTCCCCGCTGTGTCCCCCGCTGTGTCCCGCTGTGTCCCCTGATGTGTCCCCCGCTGTGTCCCCGCTGTGTCCCGTTGTGTCCTTGCTGTGTCCCCGTTGTGTCCTGTTGTGTCCACCGCTGTGTTCCCAGCTGTGTCCCGCTGTGTCCTGCTGTGTCCCCACTCTCCCCTCTGTGCCCCCTGCTGTGTCCCCCGCAGTGTCCCATGCTGTGTCCCCGCTGTGTCCAAGCTGGGTCCCGCTGTGTCCCGCTGTGTCCCCCGCTCTATTCCCCGCTGTGTCCCTCTGTATCCCCGCTGTCCCCCGCAGTGTCCCGTGCTGTGTCCCCCGCTGTGTCCCGCTGTGTCCCCTCTGTGTCCTGCTGTGTCCCCGCTGTGTCCCGCTCTGTCCCGCTGTGTCCCCACTGTGTCCCGATGTGTACCGCTGTGTCTGCCTCTGTGTACCCCGCTGTGTCCTGCTGTGTCCTCGCTGTGTCCCCCGCTGTTTCCCACTGTTTCCCCCACTGTGTCACCCGCTGTGTCCTTTGATGTGTCCCCAGCTGAGTCCCGAGGTGTCCCCCGCTGTTTACCGATGTGTCCCCCACTGTGTCCCCTGCTTTGTCCCCGCTGTGTCCCTGATCTGTCCCGCTGTGTCCCACTGTGTCCCTCTGTGTCGCACCCTCTTTCCCCCTGTGTCCCTGCTGTTTCCCACTGTGAACCCCGCGCTGTCCAGCTGTGTTACCGTTGTCCACCGGTGTGTTCCCTCTGTCCCCCGCTGTGTCCCGCTGTGTCCCCGCTGTCCGCCGGTGTGTCACCGCTGTCCCCCGCTGTGTCCTCCGCTGTGTCCCGCTGTGTCCTCGCTGTGTCTCACTGTGTCCCCGCTTTGTCTCCGCTTTGTCCCGCTGTGTCCCTGGTGTGTCCTCGCTGTGTAACCGCTGAGTCCTCTGTGTCCCCGCTGTGTCCCACTGTGTCCCCCGCTGTGTCCCCGCTGTGTCCCCGCTGTGTCCTGCTGTGTCCCCGCTGTGTCCCGCTGGGTCCCGCTGTGTCCCCGCTGTGTCCCGATGTGTACCGCTGTGTCTGTCTCTGTGTACCCCGCTGTGTCCTGCTGTGTCTCCCGCTGATTCCTGCTGTGTCCTCGCTGTGTCCCCCGCTGTTTCCCGCTGTGTCCCCCACTGTATCCCCCGCTTTGTCCCTGCTGTGTCCCCGCTCTGTCGCCCCCTGTGTCCCCCTGTGTCTCCGCTGTTTCCCACTGTGACCCCCGTGCTGTCCTGCTGTGTCCCCGTTGTCCACCGGTGTGTCCCCTCTGTCCCCCGCTGTGTCCCCGCTGTGTCCCGCTGTGTCCCGCTGTGTCCCGCTGTGTCGCCGCTTTGTCACTGCTGTGTCTCGCTGTGTCCCGCTGTGTCCATGCTGTGTCCCGCTCTGTCCCAGGCTGTGTCCCGCTGTGTCCCGCGCTGTGTTTCGCTGTGTCCCCGCTGTGTCCCCGCTGTGTCCCCGCTGTGTCCCCCACTGTGTCCCCGCTGTGTCCCTGCTGTGTTCCACTCTCTCCCGCTGTGTGCGGCTCTGTGTGCCCTGCTGTGTCCCCCGCTGTGTCCACGCTGTGCCCCTCTCTGTCCCAGGCTGTGTCCCGCTGTTTCCCCCGCTGTGTTCTGCTGTGTCGCTGCTGTGTCCCCCTGTGTCCCCGCTGTGTCCCCGGTGTGTCCTGCTGTGTCCCCGCTGTGTCCCCCGCTGTGTCCCCGCTGTGTCCCACTCTGTCCCCACTGTGTCCCCCTTTGTCCCGCTGTGTCCCCCGTGTGTCCCGCTGTGTGCCCCCTTTGTTACCCTCTGTGTCCTGCTGATCCCCTGCTGTGTCCACGCTGTGTCCCGCTGTGTCCCCGCTGTGTACCTCTGTGTCCCGCTCTGTCCTCGCTTTGTCCCCGTGATGTCCCGATGTGTCCCCGCTGTGTCCCTGCTGTGTTCCACTCTCTCCCACTGTGTGCGGCTCTGTGTGCCCTGCTGTGTCCCCCGCTGTGTCCCGCTGTATCCCGTTGTGTCCCGCTTTGTCCCCCGCTGTGTCCTGCTGTTTCCCACTGTGCCCCTGCTGTGTCCCCGCTGTGTCCCGCTGTGTACCCTGCTGTATCCCACTGTGTCCCGCTGTGTGCCCCCTTTGTTCCCCTCTGTGTCCCTGGTGTGTCCTAGCTGTGTAACCGCTGAGTCCCTCTGTGTCCCCACTGTGTCCTGCTGTGTCCCCGCTGTGGCCCGCTGTGTCCCGCTGTGTCCCCGCTGTGTCCCGATGTGTACCGCTGTGTCTGCCTCTGTGTACCCCGCATTGTCCCGCTGTGTCCACGGCTGTGTCCCCCGCTGTGTCTCGCTCTTTCACGCTGTGTCCCGCTGTGTCCTTGCTGTTTCCCAATTTGTGTCCCTCTGTGTCCTCTCTGTGTCCCCCACTGTGTCCCGCTGTGTCCCCATGTGTCAGGCTGTGTCCTCTCTGTGAATCCCTCTGTGACCCGCTGTGTCCTCGCTGTGTCCCCCACTGTGTCCCCGCTGTGACCCGATGTGTCCTTGCTGTGTCCCCCGCTGTGTCCCTGCTGTGTCCCTTTGTGTCCCGCTGTGTCCCGCTGTGTACCCCGCAGTGTCCTGCTGTGTCGCCCGATGTGTCCCGCTGTGTCCCGCTGTGTCCCCAGTGTGTCCCGCTGTGTCCCCGCTGTGTCCCCTGCTGTGTCCCGCTGTGTCCCCGGCTGTGTCCCCCGCTGTGTCCCGCTCTTTCACGCTGTGTCCTTGCTGTGTCCCCATTTGTGTCCCGCTGTGTCCCACTGTGTCCCGCTGTGTGCCCCCTTTGTTCCCCTCTGTGTCCTGCTGTGTCCCCTGCTGTGTCCCAGCTGTGTAACACTGTGTCCCCCTTTGTGTCCCGCTGTGTCCCCCGCTGTGTCCCTTTGTGTCCCGCTGTGTCCCGCTGTGTACCCTGCAGTGTCCTGCTGTGTCCCCCGATGTGTCCCGCTGTGTCCCACTGTGTCCACACTGTTTCCCGCTGTGTCTCCGCTGTGTCCCCTGCTGTGTCCCGCTTTGTCCGCGGCTGTGTCCCCTGCTGTGTCCCGCTCTTTCCCGCTGTGTCCCGCTGTGTCCTTGCTGTGTCCCCATGTCTCACCGCTGTCCCCCGCTGTATCCCCCGCTGTGTCACGCTGTGTGTCCGCTGTGTCCCGCTGTGTCCCTGGTGTGTCCTCGCTGTGTAACCGCTGAGTCCCTCTGTGTCCCCGCTGTGTCCCACTGTGTCCCCTGCTGTGTCCCCGCTGTGTTCCCGCTGTGTCCTCCTGTGTCCCGCTGTGTCCTCGCTGTGTCCTTCTGTATCCCGCTGTGTCCCCCGCTGTGTCCCCCACTATTTCCCCACTGTGACCCGCTGTGTCCATGCTGTGTCCCGCTGTGTCCCGCTGTGTCCTCGCTGTGTCCCTGCTGTCTCCCGCTGTGTCCCCGCTGTGTCCCCGCTGTGTCCCGCAGTGTCACCCTATGTCCCCGCTGTGTCCTCGATGTGTCCTTCTGCATCCCGCTGTGTACTCCGCTGTGTCCCCCAATGTTTCCCCGCTGTTACCCGCTGTGTCCCTGCTGTGTCCCGATGTGTCCCGCTTTGTCCTGCTGTGTCCCCGATGTCCCCCGCTGTGTCCCGTTGTGTCCCCGCTGTCCGCATGTGTGTCCCCGTTGTCCCCCGCTGTGTCCCCCGCTGGGTCCCGCTGGGTCCCCGCTGTGTCCCCGCTGTGTCCTCGCTGTGTCCTTCTGTATCACGCTGTGTCCCTCGCTGTGTCCCCCACTATTTCCCCACTGTGTCCCGCTGTGTCCCCCGCTGTGTTCCCCGCTGTGTCCCGCTGTGTCCCGATAAGTCCCACTGTGTCTGCTAGAGTGTCCCCCACTGTGTCCCTTTGTGTACCCCACTGTGTCCCGCTGTGTCACCCGTTGTGTCCCCCGCTGTGTCCCCCGCTGTGTCCCCACTGTGTGCCGCTGTACCCCGCTATGTCACTGGCTGTGACCCCCGCTGTGTCCCACTCTTTCCCGCTGTGTCCCGCTGTGTCCCCGCTGTGTCCCGCTGTGTCCCTGGTGTGTCCTCGCTGTGTAACCTCTATGTCCCTCTGTGTTCCCGCTGTGTCCCACTGTGTCCCGCAGCGTCCCCCTATGTCCCTGCAGTGTCCTCGCTGTGTCATTCTGTATCCCGCTGTGTCCCCCATTATTTCCCCGCTGTGACCCGCTGTGTCCCGCAGTGTCCCTGCTGTGTCCTCTCTGTATCCCCAGCTGTGTCCCACTGTGTTCCCCGCTGTGTCCCCGCCGTGTCCCCGCTGTGTCCTGTGTCCCGCTTTGTCCTCGCTGTGTCCTTCTGTATCTCGATTTGTCCCCCGCTGTGTCCCCCACTATTTCCCCACTGTGACCCGCTGTGTCCATGCTGTGTCCCCCGCTGTGTCCCGCTGTGTCCCGCTGTGTGTCCCGCTGTGTTCCCCGCTGTGTCCCGCTGTGTCCCGCTGTGTCCCGCTGTGTCCCGCTGTGTGCCTGCTCTCCCCCGGTGTGTCCCCCGCTGTGTCCCGCTGTGTCCTGCTGTGTCCCCGCTGTGTCCGGATGTGTACCACTGTGTCTGCCTCTGTGTACCCCGCTGTGTCCTGCTGTGTCCCCCGCTGTGTCCTGCTGTGTCCTCGCTGTGTCCCCCGCTGTTTCCAGCTGTTTCCCCCACTGTGTCACCCGCTGTATCCCCAGCTGTGTCCAGCTGTGTCCCGCTGTGTTCCCCTATGTCCCCCGCTGTGTCCCGCTGTGTTCTTTGCTGTGTCCCCCGCTGAGTCCCGCTGTGTCCCCTGCTGTTTACCGCTGTGTCCCACTGTGTCCCGCTGTGTGCCCCCTTTGTTCCCTTCTGTGTCCTGCTGTGTCCCCTGCTGTGTCCCCGCTGTGTCCCACTGTGTCCTCGCTGTGTAACGCTGTGTCCCCCTTTGTGTCCCGCTGTGTCCCAAGCTGTGTCCCTGCTGTGTCCCTTTGTGTCCCGCTGTGTCCCGCTGTGTATCCCGCAGTGTCCTGCTGTGTCGCCCGATGTGTCCCGCTGTGTCCCCATGTGTCACTCTGTGTCCTCACTGTGCGTCATTCTGTGTCCCGCTGTGTTTTCGCTGTGTCCCCTGCTGTGTCCCGGTGTGTCTCCGGGTGTGTCCCCAGCTGTGTCCCGCTCTTTCCCGCTGTGTCAAGCTGTGTCCTTGCTGTGTCACCATTTGTGTCCCGCTGTGTCCTCGCTGGGTCACCCGCTGTGTCCCGCTGTGTCCCCATGTGTCACGCTGTGTCCTCTCTGTGTATCCCTCTGTGTCCCGCTGTGTCCTCACTGTGTCCCCCACTGTGTCCCCGCTGTGACCCGCTGTGTCCCTGCTTTGTCCCCGCTGTGTCCCGCTGTGTCCCCGATGTCCCCCGCTGTGTCCAATTGTGTCTTCGCTGTCCGCATGTGTGTCCCAGCTGTCCCCCGCTGTGTCCCCCGCTGGGTCCCGCTGGGTCCCCGCTGTGTCCCCGCTGTGTCCCGCTGTGTCCCTGGTGTGTCCTCGTTCTGTAACTGCTATGTCCCTCTGTTTCCCTGCTGTGTTCCACTGTGTTCCGCAGTGTCCCCCTATGTCCCCGCTGTATCCTCGCTGTATACCCCGATCTGTCCCACTGTGTCCCCTACTGTGTCCCCGCTGTGTCCCCGCTGTGTCCTCCTGTGTTCCGCTGTGTCCTCGCTGTGACCCCCGCTGTGTCCAGGTGTGTCCACCGCTGTGTCCTGCTGTTTCCCGCTGTGTCCCGCTGTGTCCTGTTTTGTCGGCCTCTGTGTCCCCCGCTGTGTCCCGCTGTGTGCTGCTGTGTCCCGCTGTGTCCTCGCTGTGTTCCACTGTGTACCCCGCTGTGTCCCGCTGTGTCACCCGCTGTGTCAGCCACTGGGTCCCCCGCTTTGTTCCGCTGTCCGCGTGTGTGTCCCCGCTGTCCCCCGCTGTGTCCCCTGCTGTGTCCCGATGTGTCCACCGCTGAGTGCCGCTGTGTCCCCGCTGTGTCCCAGCTGTGTCCCGCTGTGTCCCAGTTGTTCCCCGGTTTGTCCCCACTGTCCCCCGCTGTGTCCCTCGCTGTGTACCTCTGTGTCCCGCTCTGTCCACGCTTTGTCCCCGGGATGTCCCGCTGTGTCCCCGCTGTGTCCCAGCTATGTTCCACTCTCTCCCGCTGTGTGCGGCTCTGTCTCCCCGGCTGTGTCCCCGGCTGTGTCCCGCTGTATCCCAGTTTGTCCCGCTTTGTCCCCCGCTGTGTCCCGCTGTTTCCCACTGTGTGCCCCCTTTGTTCCCCTCTGTGTCCTCCTGTGTCCCCTGCTGTGTCCCCGTTGTGTCCCGCTGTGTCCCCGCTGTGTAATGCTGTGTCCCCCTTTGTGTCCCGCTGTGTGCCCCGCTGTGTCCCTGCTGTGTCCCTTTGTGTCCCGCTGTTTCTCGCTGTGTACCCCGCAGTATCCTGCTGTGTTCCCCGATGTGTCCCGCTGTGTCCAGCTGTGTCCCCACTGTGTCCCGATGTGTCCCCGCTGTGTCCTCTGCTGTGTCACGTTGTGTCCCCGGCTGTGTCCCCCGCTGTGTCCCGCTCTTTCCCGCTGTGTCCCGCTGTGTCCCCATGTGTCACGCTGTGTCATCGCTGTGTATCCCTCAGTGTCCAGCTGTGTCCTCGCTGTGTCCCCCACTGTGTCCCCGCTGTTGACCCGCTGTGTCCCAGCTGTGTCCGCCGCTGTGTCCCACTGTGTCCATGCTGTGTCCTGCTCTGTCCCCCGCTGTATCCCGCTGTGTCCCCCGCTGTGTCCCGCTGTGTCTCTGATGTGTCCCAGCTGGGTTCCGCTGTGTCTCGCTGTGTGCCCGCTGTTTCCCCGCTGTGTCCCGCTGTGTCTCTGGTGTGTCCTCGCTGTGTAGCTGCTATATCCCTCTGTGTCCCCGCTGTGTTCCACTGTGTCCCACAGTGTCCCCCTATGTCCCCGCTGTGTCCTCGCTGTGTCCCTGCTGTGTACCACAGTGACCCCTGCTGTGTCCCCGCTGTGTCCCTGCTGTGTCCTCCTGTGTCCCGCTGTGTTCTTGCTGTGACCCCCGCTGTGTCCCGGTGTGTCCCCCGCTGTGTCCTGCTGTTTCCCGCTGTGTCCCGCTGTGTCCTGCTTTTTCGGCCTTTGTCCCCTGCTGTGTCCCGCTGTGTCCCCGCTGTGTCCCGCTGTGTCCCTCTGTGTACTCGCTGTGTCCCCCAGTGTGTCCCGCTGTGTCCCCCGCTGTGTCCCGCTCTGTCCCGCTGTGTCCCCGCTGTCTGCCGGTGTGTCACCGCTGTCTTCCGCTGTATCCCCCGCTGTGTCAGGCTGTGTCCTCGCTGTGTCCCGCTGTGTCCCCGCTGTGTGTCCGCTGTGTCCCGCTGTGTCCCTGGTGTGTCCTCGCTGTGTAATCGCTGAGTCCCTCTGTGTCTCCGCTGTGTCCCACTGTGTCCCCCACTGTGTCCCCGCTGTATCCCTGCTGTGTCCTCCTGTGTCCCGCTGTGTCCTCGGTGTGTCCTTCTGTATCCCGCTGTGTCCCCCTCTGTGTCCCCCACTATTTCCCCACTGTGACCCGCTGTGTCCATGCTGTGTCCTGCTGTGTCCTCGCTGTGTCCCCGCTGTGTCCCCGCTGTGTCCCGCTGTCTCCAACTGTGTCCCACTGTGTCCTGCTGTGTCCGCCTCTGTGTCCCCCGCTGTGTCCCGCTGTGTCCCCGCTGTGTCCCGCTGTGTCCCGCTGTGTCCCCGCTGTGTCCCTGCTGTGATCCGCTGTGTCCCTGGTGTGTCCTGGCTGTGTAACCTCTATGTCCCTCTGTGTCCCCGCTGTGGCCCACTGTGTCCTGCAGTGTCACCCTATGTCCCCGCTATGTCCTCGCTGTGTCCTTCTGTATCCCGCTGTGTCCTCCGCTGTGTCCCCCACTGTTTCCCCGCAGTGACCCGCTGTGGCCCGCAGTGTTCCTGCTGTGTCCTCGCTGTATCCGCAGCTGTGTCCCACTGTGTCCCGCGCTGTGTCCCGCGCTGTGTCCTCCTGTGTCCCGCTGTGTCCTCGCTGTGTCCTTCTGTATCCCGCTGTGTCCCCCACTGTGTCCCCGGCTGTGTCTCCGCTGTGTTCCCGCTGTGTCCCTCTGTGTCCATGGTGTGTCCTCGCTGTGTAACTGCTATGTCCCTCTGTGTCCCCGCTGTGTTCCACTGTGTCCCGCAGTGTCGCCCTATGTCCCCGCTGTGTCCTCGCTGTGTCCCCCGCTGTGTACCACACTGTCCCCCGCTGTGCCCCCGCTGTGTCACTCTGTGTCCATGGTGTGTCCTCGCTGTGTAAGTGCTATGTCCCTCTGTGTCCCCGCTGTGTCCCACTGTGTCCCGCAGTGTCCCCCTATGTCCCCTCTGTGTCCTCGCTGTATCACCTGCTGTGTCCCACTGTGTCCCCTGCTGTGTCCCCGCTGTGTCCCTGCTGTGTCCTAGCTGAGTCCCGCTGTGTCCCCGTTGTTCCCCGATTTGTCCCCACTGTCCCCCACTGTGCCCTCGCTGTGTACCTCTGTGTCCCACTCTGTCCTCGCTTTGTCCCCGAGATGTCCCGCTGTGGCCCCGCTGTGTACCCCGATGTGTCCCACTGTGTCCTGCTGTGTGCCCCCTTTGTTCCCTTCTGTGTCCTGCTGTGTCCCCTGCTGTGTCCCCGCTGTGTCCCACTCTGTCCTCGCTGTGTAACGCTGTGTCCCCCTTTGTGTCCCGCTGTGTCCCCCGCTGTGTCCCTGCTGTGTCCCTTTGTGTCCCGCTGTGTCCCGCTGTGTACCCCGAAGTGTCCTGCTGTGTCGCCTGATGTGTCCTGCTGTGTTCCCATGTGTCACGCTGTGTCCTCGCTGTGTGTCCTTCTGTGTCCCGCTGTGTCTTTGCTGTGTCCCCTGCTGTGTCCCGCTGTGTCTCCGGGTGTGTCCCCAGCTGTGTCCCGCTCTTTCCCGCTGTGTCCTGCTGTGTCCTTGCTGTGTCACCATTTGTGTCCCGCAGTGTCCGCGCTGGGTCACCCGCTGTATCCCACTGTGTCCCCATGTGTCACGCTGTGTCCTCTCTGTGTATCCCTCTGTGTCCCGCTGTGTCCTCACTGTGTCCCCCACTGTGTCCCCGCTGTGACCCGCTGTGTCCCTGCTTTGTCCCCGCTGTGTCCCGCTGTGTCCCCGATGTCCCCTGCTGTGTCCCGTTGTGTCCCCGCTGTCCGCATGTGTGTCCCCGCTGTTCCCCGCTGTGTCCCCCGATGGGTCCCGCTGGGTCCCCGCTGTGTCCCCGCTGTGTCCCGCTGTGTCCCTGGTGTGTCCTCGTTGTGTAACTGCTATGTACCTCTGTTTCCCCGCTGTGTTCCACTGTGTTCCGCAGTGTTCCCCTATGTCCACGCTGTGTCCTCGCTGTATACCCTGATCTGTCCCACTGTGTCCCCTACTGTGTCCCCGCTGTGTCCCCGCTGTGTCCTCCTGTGTTCCGCTGTGTCCTCGCTGTGACCCCCACTGTGTCCCGGTGTGTCCACCACTGTGTCCTGCTGTTTCCCGCTGTGTCCCGCTGTGTCCTGCTTTGTCGGCCTCTGTGTCCCCCGCTGTGTCCCGCTGTGTCCCCGCTGTGTCCCGCTGTGTCCTGCTGTGTCACCGGCTGTGTCCCCCGCTGTGTCACCCACTGAGTTCCCGCTGTGTGCTGCTTTGTCCCGCTGTGTCCTCGCTGTGTTCCACTGTGTACCCCGCTGTGTCCCGCTGTGTCACCTGCTGTGTCAGCCACTATGTCCCCTGCTTTGTTCCGCTGTCCGCCTGTGTGTCCCCGCTGTCCCCCGCTGTGTCTGCTGCTGTGTCCCGATGTGTCCCCCGCTGTGTGCCGCTGTGTCCCCGCTGTGTCCCAGCTGTGTCCCCGTTGTTCCCCGGTTTGTCACAACTGTCCCCCGCTGTGTCCCTCGCTGTGTACCTCTGAGTCCAGCTCTGTCCTCGCTTTGTCCCCGCGATGTCCTGCTGTGTCCCCACTGTGTCCCTCCTATGTTCCACTCTCTCCCGCTGTGTGTGGCTCTGTGTCCCCGGCTGTGTCCCCCGCTGTTTCCCGCTGTATCCCGGTGTGTCCCGCTTTGTACCCCGCTGTGTCCCGCTGTTTCCCACTGTGCCCCTGCTGTGTCCCCGCTGTGTCCCGCTGTGTGCCCCCTTTGTTCCCCTCTGTGTCCTGCTGTCCCCTGCTGTGTCCCCGTTGTGTCCCGCTCTGTCCCCACTGTGTAATGCTGTGTCCCCCTTTGTGTCCTGCTGTGTGCCCCGCTGTGTCCCTGCTGTGTCCCTTTGTGTCCCGCTGTGTCACGCTGTGTACCCCGCAGTGACCTGCTGTGTCGCCCGATGTGTCCCACTGTGTCCCGCTGTGTCCCCATGTGTCACGCTGTGTCCTCGCTATGTGTCCTTCTGTGTCCCGCTGTGTCTTCGCTGTGTCCCCTGCTGTGTCCCGCTGTGTCCCCGGCTGTGTCCCCAGCTGTGTCCCGCTCTTTCCCACTGTGTCCTGCTGTGTCCTTGCTGTGTCCCCATTTGTGTCCCGCAGTGTCCTCGCTGGGTCACCTGCTGTGTCGCGCTGTGTCCCCATGTGTCACGCTGTGTCCTCTCTGTGTATCCCTCTGTGTCCCGCTGTGTCCTCACTTTGTCCCCCATTGTGTCCTCCTGTGACCCGCTGTGTCCTGCTTTGTCCCCCGCTGTGTCCCGCTGTTTCCCACTGTGCCCCTGCTGTGTCCCCGCTGTGTCCCGCTGTGTGCCCCCTTTGTTCCCCTCTGTGTCCTGCTGTGTCCCCTGCTGTGTCCCCGTTGTGTCCCGCTGTGTCCCCGCTGTGTAATGCTGTGTCCCCCTTTGTGTCCCGCTGTGTGCCCCGCTGTGTCCCTGCTGTGTCCCTTTGTGTCCTGCTGTGTCCCGCTGTGTACCCCGCAGTGTCCTGCTGTGTCCCCCGATGTGTCCCGCTGTGTCCATGCTGTGTCCGTGCTGTGTTCCACTCTCTCCAGCTGTGTGCTGCTCTGTGTCCCCTGCTGTGTCCCCCGCTGTGTCCCGCTGTGTACCCCACTGTGTGCCACTGTGTCACGCAGTGTGCCCCTTTTTTCCCCTCTGTGTCCTGCTGTGGCCCCTGCTGTGTCCCTGCTGTGTCCCGCTGTGTCCTCGCTGTGTAACGCTGTGTCCCACTTTGTGTCCCGCTGTGTCCCGCAAAATAACCGCTGTGTCCCGATG
>NW_012287793.1:0-1714 GCF_000151885.1 Dipodomys ordii
ATCTGTCCTCGCTGTGTCTCACTGTGTCCCCGCTTTGTCTCCGCTTTGTCCCGCTGTGTCCCGCTGTGTCCCCGCTGTGTCCCGCTGTGTCCTCGCTGTGTTCCACTGTGTCCCCCGCTGTGTCCGCTGTGTCCCCCGCTGTGTCCCCCACTGTGTCCCGCTGTGTCCCCCGCTGTGTCCCGCTGTGTCCCGCTGTGTCCCCGCTGTCCGCCGGTGTGTCACCGCTGTCCCCCGCTGTATCCCCCGCTGTGTCACGCTGTGTGTCCGCTGTGTCCCGCTGTGTCCCTGGTGTGTCCTCGCTGTGTAACCGCTGAGTCCCTCTGTGTCCCCGCTGTGTCCCACTGTGTCCCCTGCTGTGTCCCCGCTGTGTTCCCGCTGTGTCCTCCTGTGTCCCGCTGTGTCCTCGCTGTGTCCTTCTGTATCCCGCTGTGTCCCCCGCTGTGTCCCCCACTATTTCCCCACTGTGACCCGCTGTGTCCATGCTGTGTCCCGCTGTGTCCCGCTGTGTCCTCGCTGTGTCCCCGCTGTCTCCCGCTGTGTCCCCGCTGTGTCCCCGCTGTGTCCCGCAGTGTCACCCTATGTCCCCGCTGTGTCCTCGATGTGTCCTTCTGCATCCCGCTGTGTACTCCGCTGTGTCCCCCAATGTTTCCCCGCTGTGACCCGCTGTATCCCTGCTGTGTCCCGATGTGTCCCGCTTTGTCCTGCTGTGTCCCCGATGTCCCCCGCTGTGTCCCGTTGTGTCCCCGCTGTCCGCATGTGTGTCCCCGTTGTCCCCCGCTGTGTCCCCCGCTGGGTCCCGCTGGGTCCCCGCTGTGTCCCCGCTGTGTCCCACTGTGTCCACATGTGTCACGCTGTGTCCTCGCTGTGTGTCCTTCTGTGTCCCACTGTGTCTTCGCTGTGTCCCCCACTGTGTCCTGCTCTTTCCCGCTGTGTCCCGCTGTGTCTTTGCTGTGTCCCCATTTGTGTCCCGATGTGTCCCCCGCTGTGTCCCGCTGTGTCCCCCGCTGATTCCCCCACTGTGTCCCGCTGTGTCCCGCTGCGTCCCGCTCTGTCCCCGCTGTCCGCCGGTGTGTCACCGCTGTCCCCCGTTGTTTCCCCCGCTGTGTCCCGCTGTGTCCTCCCTGTGTCCCGCTGTGTCCCCGCTGTGTCTCCGCTGTGTCCCGCTGTCTCCCTGGTGTGTCCTCGCTGTGTAACCGCTGAGTCCCTCTTTGTCCCCGCTGTGTCCCACTGTGTTCCCCGCTGTGTCCCCGCTGTGTCCCCGCTGTGTCCTCCGGTGTCCTGCTGTGTCCTTGCTGTGTCCTTCTGTATCCCGCTGTGTCCCCCGCTGTGTCCCCCACTATTTCCCCGCTGTGACTTGCTGTGTCCATGCTGTGTCCACCGCTGTGTCCTGCTGTGTCCCACGCTGTGTTCCACGCTGTGTCCCTCTGTGTCCTGCTGTGTTCCGCTGTGTCCCGCTGTGTGCCAACTGTCCCCTGTGTGTCCCCGCTGTGTCCCCTGCTGTGTCCCGCTGTGTCCCCGGGTGTGTCCCCAGCTGTGTCCCGCTCTTTCCCGCTGTGTCCCGCTGTATCCTTGCTGTGTCCCAATTTGTGTCCCGCTCTGTCCTCACTGAGTCAACCCGCTGTGTCGCGCTGTGTCCCCATGTGTCACGCTGTGTCCTCTCTGTGTATCCCTCTGTGTCCCGCTGTGTCCTCCCTGGTTCACCCACTGTGTCCCC
>NW_012287794.1:0-3073 GCF_000151885.1 Dipodomys ordii
TGTATCCCGCTGTGTCCCCCGCTGTGTCCCCCACTATTTCCCCGCTGTGACTTGCTGTGTCCATGCTGTGTCCCCCGCTGTGTCCTGCTGTGTCCCCCGCTGTGTTCCCCGCTGTGTCCCTCTGTGTCCTGCTGTGTTCCGCTGTGTCCCGCTGTGTGCCAGCTGTCCCCTGTGTGTCCCCGCTGTGTCCCCTGCTGTGTCCCGCTGTGTCCCCGGGTGTGTCCCCAGCTGTGTCCCGCTCTTTCCCGCTGTGTCCCGCTGTATCCTTGCTGTGTCCCCATTTGTGTCCCGCTCTGTCCTCGCTGGGTCACCCGCTGTGTCGCGCTGTGTCCCCATGTGTCACGCTGTGTCCTCTCTGTGTATCCCTCTGTGTCCCGCTGTGTCCTCGCTGTGTCCCCCACTGTGTCCCCGCTGTGTCCCGCTGTGTCCCGCTGTGTCCGCCGCTGTGTTCCCCGCTGTGTCCCGCTGTGTCGCGCTGTGTCCCACTGTGTTCTGCTGTGTCCGCCTCTGTGTCCCCCGCTGTGTCCCCCACTGTGTCCCGCTGTGTCCCCCGCTGTGTCCCGCTGTGTCCCGCTGTGTCCCCGCTGTCCGCCGGTGTCTCACCGCTGTCCCCCGCTGTATCCCCCGCTGTGTCACGCTGTGTGTCCGCTGTGTCCCGCTGTGTCCCTGGTGTGTCCTCGCTGTGTAACCGCTGAGTCCCTCTGTGTCCCCGCTGTGTCCCACTGTGTCCCCTGCTGTGTCCCCGCTGTGTTCCCGCTGTGTCCTCCTGTGTCCCGCTGTGTCCTCGCTGTGTCCTTCTGTATCCCGCTGTGTCCCCCGCTGTGTCCCCCACTATTTCCCCACTGTGACCCGCTGTGTCCATGCTGTGTCCCGCTGTGTCCCGCTGTGTCCTCGCTGTGTCCCTGCTGTCTCCCGCTGTGTCCCCGCTGTGTCCCCGCTGTGTCCCGCAGTGTCACCCTATGTCCCCGCTGTGTCCTCGATGTGTCCTTCTGCATCCCGCTGTGTACTCCGCTGTGTCCCCCAATGTTTCCCCGCTGTGACCCGCTGTATCCCTGCTGTGTCCCGATGTGTCCCGCTTTGTCCTGCTGTGTCCCCGATGTCCCCCGCTGTGTCCCGTTGTGTCCCCGCTGTCCGCATGTGTGTCCCCGTTGTCCCCCGCTGTGTCCCCCGCTGGGTCCCGCTGGGTCCCCGCTGTGTCCCCGCTGTGTCCCACTGTGTCCACATGTGTCACGCTGTGTCCTCGCTGTGTGTCCTTCTGTGTCCCACTGTGTCTTCGCTGTGTCCCCCACTGTGTCCTGCTCTTTCCCGCTGTGTCCCGCTGTGTCTTTGCTGTGTCCCCATTTGTGTCCCGATGTGTCCCCCGCTGTGTCCCGCTGTGTCCCCCGCTGATTCCCCCACTGTGTCCCGCTGTGTCCCGCTGCGTCCCGCTCTGTCCCCGCTGTCCGCCGGTGTGTCACCGCTGTCCCCCGTTGTTTCCCCCGCTGTGTCCCGCTGTGTCCTCCCTGTGTCCCGCTGTGTCCCCGCTGTGTCTCCGCTGTGTCCCGCTGTCTCCCTGGTGTGTCCTCGCTGTGTAACCGCTGAGTCCCTCTTTGTCCCCGCTGTGTCCCACTGTGTTCCCCGCTGTGTCCCCGCTGTGTCCCCGCTGTGTCCTCCGGTGTCCTGCTGTGTCCTTGCTGTGTCCTTCTGTATCCCGCTGTGTCCCCCGCTGTGTCCCCCACTATTTCCCCGCTGTGACTTGCTGTGTCCATGCTGTGTCCCCCGCTGTGTCCTGCTGTGTCCCCCGCTGTGTTCCCCGCTGTGTCCCTCTGTGTCCTGCTGTGTTCCGCTGTGTCCCGCTGTGTGCCAGCTGTCCCCTGTGTGTCCCCGCTGTGTCCCCTGCTGTGTCCCGCTGTGTCCCCGGGTGTGTCCCCAGCTGTGTCCCGCTCTTTCCCGCTGTGTCCCGCTGTATCCTTGCTGTGTCCCCATTTGTGTCCCGCTCTGTCCTCGCTGGGTCACCCGCTGTGTCGCGCTGTGTCCCCATGTGTCACGCTGTGTCCTCTCTGTGTATCCCTCTGTGTCCCGCTGTGTCCTCGCTGTGTCCCCCACTGTGTCCCCGCTGTATCCCGCTGTGTCCCGCTGTGTCCGCCGCTGTGTTCCCCGCTGTGTCCCGCTGTGTCGCGCTGTGTCCCACTGTGTTCTGCTGTGTCCGCCTCTGTGTCACCCGCTGTGTCCCCCACTGTGTCCCGCTGAGTCCCCCGCTGTGTCACGCTGTGACCCGCTGTGTCCCAGCTGTCCGCCGGTGTCTCACCGCTGTCCCCCGCTGTATCCCCCGCTGTGTCACGCTGTGTATCCGCTGTGTCCCGCTGTGTTCCCTGGTGTGTTCTCACTATGTAACCGCTGAGTCCCTCTGTGTCCCCGCTGTGTCCCACTGTGTCCCCTGCTGTGTTCCCGCTGTGTCCCCGCTGTGTCCCGCTGTGTCCCCGCTGTGTCCCGATGTGTACCGCTGTGTCTGCCTCTGTGTACCCCACTGTTTCCTGCTGTGTCCTCGCTGTGTCCCCCGCTGATCCTGCTGTTTCCCTCGCTGTGTCACCCGCTGTGTCCTTTGATGTGTCCCCACCTGAGTCCCGCTGTGTCCCCCGCAGTTTACCGCTGTGTCCCCCACTGTGTCCCACGCTTTGTACCCGCTGTGTCCACTCTCTGTCCCGCTGTGTCCCGCTGTGTCCCTCTGTGTCGCCCCCTGTGTCCCCGCTGTGTCCCCGCTGTGTAACCGCTGATTCCCTCTGTGTCCCCGCTGTGTCCCACTGTGTTCCCCGTTGTGTCCCCGCTGTGACCCCGCTGTGTCCTCCTGTGTACTGCTGTGTCCTCGCTGTGTCCTTCTATATCCTGCTGTGTCCCCCGCTGTGTCCCTCACTATTTCCCCGCTGTGTCCTGCTGTGTCCCCGCTGTGTCCCCGGTGTGTCCCGCTGTGTCCCCACTGTGTCCCAGCTGTGTTCCCCGCTGTGTCCCCGCTGTGTCCCACTCTGTCCCCACTGTGTCCCGCTTTGTCCCGCTGTGTCCCCCGCTGTGTCCCGCTGTGTGCCCCCATTGTTCTCCT
>NW_012287795.1:0-1784 GCF_000151885.1 Dipodomys ordii
AATTCCTATCACCTCCCCAAAGTGCCACCTCCAAATGTCACCACACAGGGGATGAGGGCTTCAACACAGAAATTGGGCAAACACAGCATTCATTCCATACCAATTCCCCACAATATGTAGGAAATGTCAAATGAACAGAATCGACATAATGAGGAGGAGGTGTTTTGAGCTATTAAGTTTAGAGGAATTTTATGGATATATCCTTCTCCCTCAGGTTGTTCCTTTCAAAGTCAAATCCTTAAGAAAGCGGCTATTACCTCCAAAACTGTACAGATAAAGAAACTTAAGCTTATACAACAAAGAAATTAACCAGGGTTTCCTGACTGAGATTTAATCCCATGTTTGATTGAATATTGCCCCTCAAGACCAGGGCAGTGACTCTGAGATGGTAGAGCACATCTGCACTGAGATGGTAGAGTGCATCTGCACCAAGGTGGTAGAGCATGTCTGCACAGAGATGGTAGAGCAGGTCTGCATGGAATGATAGAGCACATCTGCTCTGAGATGATAGAGCACATCTGCACTGAAGTGGAAAAGCACATCTTCACTGAGATGGTAGAACACATCTGCACTCAGATGATAAAGCACATCTGCACTCTATCAGATGATAGAGCATGTCTGCACTGAGATGGTAGAGTGCGTCTGCACCAAGGTGGTAGAGCATGTCTGCAGAGATGGTAGAGTGCATCTGCATTGAGGTGGTAGAGCACGTCTGCACTGAGCACATCTGCACTGAGGTAGTAGAGTGTGTCTGCACCAAGATGGTAGAGCACATCTGCTCTGAGATGGTAGAGCATGTCTGCACTGAAGTGGAAGAGCACATTTGCATTGAGATGGTAGAGCACATCTGCACTGAGATGCTAGAGCACGTCTGCACTCAGATGATAAAGCACATCTGCACTGAGATGATAGAGTAAGTCTGCACTGAGATGATAGAGTGTGTCTGTACTGAGATGATAGAGTACGTGTGCACTGAGGTGGTAGAGCATGTCTGTACTGAGATGATAGAATACGTCTGCACTGAGGTGGTAAAGCATGTCTGCACTGAGGTGGCAGAGCACGACTGCACTGAGATGATAAAGAGCACCTGCACTCAGTACGTAGAGCGCGTCTGCACTGAGGTGGTAGAGCACATTTGCACTGAGGTAGTAGAGTGCATCTGCACCACGGTGATAGAGCCTGTCTGCAGAGATGGTAGAGCGCATCTGCACTGAGATGGTAGAGTACGTCTGCACTGAGGTGGTAGAGTGCGTCTGCACTGAGATGGTAGAGTGTGTCTGTACTGAGGTGGTAGAGCATGTCTGCAGAGATGGTAGAGCACATCTGCTCTGAGATGGTAGAGCATGTCTGCACTGAAGTGGAAGAGCACATTTGCATTGAGATGGTAGAGCACATCTGCACTGAAATGCTAGAGCACGTCTGCACTCAGATGATAAAGCACATCTGCACTGAGATGATAGAGTAAGTCTGCACTGAGATGATAGAGTGTGTCTGTACTGAGATGATAGAGTACGTGTGCACTGAGGTGGTAGAGCATGTCTGTACTGAGATGATAGAATACGTCTGCACTGAGGTGGTAAAGCATGTCTGCACTGAGGTGGCAGAGCACGACTGCACTGAGATGATAAAGAGCACCTGCACTCAGTATGTAGAGCGCGTCTGCACTGAGGTGGTAGAGCACATTTGCACTGAGTAGTAGAGTGCATCTGCACCAAGGTGATAGAGCCTGTCTGCAGAGATGGTAGAGCGCATCTGCACTGAGATGGTAGAGTACGTCTGCACTG
>NW_012287796.1:0-2809 GCF_000151885.1 Dipodomys ordii
AACCACTAAAGAAATTTAACCAATGATTTTTATTGATTTCTCTATCAGAGATATAACATAACAAAGAAACGTGATGAAATGATTTCTTATCAAGGATCGCTAAGATATTGAGAAGATTGATAATAGACTCACACGAAAACCGTTCCCAGCTATATCAAGTGCCACCCACCCTCGAGTGGGGCCCTGCATCTCCGCAGAGTCCCTCCAACCTGTCTCGGGCCTGGCGTGCGCCCCTCGTGCGCGCCCCCCGCCCCGCGCCTTCTCAGGCGCCCCGCTGCTCCAGTCCTCCACCGCGCCCCGCCAGACCCGCGCCCCAGTCCCCGACCCCCCCGCACCGCGGGGTCCCAGCCCCCCCCCTCGCCCGCCCCGCACCTCCTCGGCGGGCTGCGTGTTGAGCACCAGCACCAAGCAGGCCGGGTGGCAGTGCAGCCGGAGGAAATGGTACAGCAGCCGGTCCGCGCCGAGGCCGCGGGCGCACACCACCAGCCCGTCCGTGTCCAGCAGCTCCAGCACCAGCTGCCGCTCGTACTCCAGCAGCGGCGCCATGGACGTCCGTTGGGCCCGCAAATCCGCTGCCATGGGCCGCGCTTCCGGGCCACGGCCGGGCGCCGGGCGGAAAAGGCCGAGCGGAGCCGAAGGGAGCCGAGTCCGGGAGGGGGCGGAGCCGAAGGGAGCCGAGGCCAGGAGGGGGCGGAGCCTAAGGGAGCCGAGTCCGGGAGGGGGCGGAGCCTAAGGGAGCCGAGTCCGGGAGGGGGCGGAGCCGTAGGGAGCTGAGTCCTGGAGGGGGCGGAGCCGTAGGGAGCCGAGTCCGGGGGGGGCGGAGCCGTAGGGAGCCGAGTCCAGCTGAATCCTGGAGGGGGCGGAGCCGTAGGGAGCCGATCCGGGAGGGGGCGGAGCCGAAGCGAGTCTGGGAGGGGGCGGAGCCGAAGGGAGGAGCCGAGTCCGGGAGGGGACGAAGCCTAAAGGGAGCCGAGTCTGGGAGGGGACGAAGCCTAAAGGGAGCCGAGTCTGGGAGGGGACGGAGCCGAGACTGGGGGAGGCGGAGCCAAAGGGAGCCGAATCCAGGGGAGGCGGAGCCGAAAGAGCCGAATCTCGGAAGGGGCGGAGCCGAAGGGAGCCTACTCGGGGAGGGGGCGGAGCCGAGTTCTGGAGGAGGCGGAGCCTAAGGGAGCCGAGTCCGGGAGGGGGCGGTGCCGGGGGAGGGGGCGGAGCCAAACGGAGCTGAAGGGAGGCGAGTCCGGGGCGGGGCGGAGCCGAGTGGAGCTGAAGGGGGCGCGGCGGCGAGGTTCTCTCAGGTGCGGCTCCCAGGCCTCGGCCTCCTCGTTCGGCCTCCCCTGGCCGCCCAGGCCTAGCACAGGAGGACAATGAAAGGAAACCTGACGAGTTTCGGCCTCCAACACAGTTAAAAAGCTAATTGCCAGCTTTCCAGGGTGAAGTCAACAGCATCTTTTTCCTAGGCTGAGGTATCTTGTTTTTGTTTATTTATCTTCTACTTTTGCAGTCGATTATCCCTTCCTTCTTGGAAACTTTTTGCCTAAGTTTACGAATAGAATAGGTTACGAATCCCCGTCCCTTTGCAAACCGTAGTCTACGCAGTGGCCACCGGGCGTGCGCGCAGTACCGCGTCCCTCCACTAGAGGGACGCCCGGGGTCGGCTTTGCGCCCCGCCGAGCTCAACTAGAGAATTAATTCTGCATCAGAATCCCCTCTCCTCCCCCCCCCCGCCCCGCCCTCATGGGCAGAACAGAAAATGCAGGTAAGCAAAAAGGAAAGTGGCTTGACACCCCATTATCCAGAGATGCTGCAAACGGCACGACATCAGTGTTTTTACTTTCCTTTCCTGTACCCCAGGGCAGACTCTTGAAAAGTTGAATATAAAGCAGTCTGCACATTTTACTTTTGTTCTGGGTTAAGAAGTTTTCAATGTAAAGTCGTCGTCTTCTTCTTCCTCCTCCTCTTTTTCTTCTTCTTCTTGACCCCTCCTCCTCCCTCTCCTCCCTCTCCTCCCCCACCTCCTCTCCACTCCTTACTCCCCCTCCTCTCCTCCCCTTCCTCCCCCCCCCTCCTCCTCTTGGACTGTGGTCCAAACCTTCTACTTTTGCTTCCCAAGTATGTGGGATTATAGGTTTCTTTTTTTTCTTTTTTTTCTTTCTGAGATTAGTGTCTCACTGATTTTTACCTGGGCTGGCTTCTGTGATTCTATCTCTACCTCCTGAGGTGGGCTGGAATTATAGGCATGCCCATCATAGCCAAGGAGAGAGATTTATCACTGGGAATTGGCTGCAAAGCCGCAGAAGATAGACAGATCACAGATATCTTGAAAGGCGACTCTTAATGGGAGACTCAGGATAAGCTGATGATGCTGTTCTAGTTAGTCCTTTCACTGACCAGATGTGGCTCAGTCATGGTTAAGGGACAAGTCAGGAAGACTTAATTCTGTTGATTTTTAATTTAATACCATTGCCCAAAGCTTTGCCATGGAAATACCCAGAAAATTGTTTGACTTCAATACCCGGTTCCAGTCCAAGTTGTCATATAAAAATTACCCATCACCAAATTTGCAATCCCCTGGAAAAACCCTGATCGTGGGGTTACCACTTTACATTTAATTGGTTCTGGAAAATTGGGAAGATTCCCTATTGGTGAGGGGTGAAACTTTTCCCTATAAATTTCTCTGGGAAAAAATTGGGAGTTCCACCACTGGACATATTTAAAGGGAAATCCCTTTTCTCAAAATCTCATATGAGAGGGAGGGAGAAACATTTATATATATACTGTGGGATATATAAACTATAATTTTTTCTCTCAT
>NW_012287797.1:0-1860 GCF_000151885.1 Dipodomys ordii
TCACAAGTTTCTGAGGCTGTTTCCCCCCAAATCTGCTTTCTTCTTTTCCGACCAAACATTCACAACTGGTCAGCAAGAAAATCCCATTAAAGCCAGTGCCAATAGCCCGTATCTTCAGTTCTAGCTATTTAGGGGTGATGATGAGGATCTCAGTTCGAAGATACCTGGAGCAAGAAAGTCTGTGAGACTCATCTCCAATCAACCAGCAAAAAGCCAGAAGTGGACCTGTGGCTCAAGAGGTAGAGCCTCAGCGTCGACAGGAAAAAGCTAAGCAAGAACACAAGGTCCAAAGTCCACACCCCATGAAGAATGAAATACGGTGAAGTTGGACTTGTAAACCATATTGTAAAAAAGAGAGAAACAAAACTAGTAAAATACAAATAATTTCATTCCTACGTATTGTTTTTCTGAATCTATTTGGAGATAAGAATCCCTCTTTCTCTGGAAATCTTTTTTGGGGGGGGGACAGTACTGGGGATTGAACCCAGAGACACTGCATTTGCCAGGCAAGTGCTTTGCCACTGAGCTACATTCCAGCCCCATCAAGAAGTTACCAGAATCACTCCTTTCCATTAAACAGAGCTTGTTAAGGGGATGTATCTTTTGTACCCCATTCTGGGGACAGAGGCCAGGGCTGGCCACTGAGCCACCTCCAGTACCCCGTCCAGCTTCTGTTCCTGTCACTGCATGGGCTCCTGGGGCTTCCCTGTCGCCCCACCTCCTCTCTTCCCTGCCCCCTTCTCTTACCTCCCCCTGCCTGCAGAGACGTTTCTGGAAAGAATGTAACAGGGCAGAAAGAGATGGAAATGAAAAAGGGCTACCCAGGACTCCAAATGAACCCCCACAAGGCTAGGGCCTCTAGCACTAGGCCTCCCGCTGCAGCACACCGTGCAGGGGACAGGGCTCTCCCCTCCCCGAGGGCGGGCCACCGCTCTGTTCCAGTGCACCTTCCCCAAACACGGAGGCCAAACACACAAACCTGCAGCGCCCCACTCACGGCCCCCCACCCCAGCACGCTCTCCAAGGCCCTCCTCCTTGTCTCCTGTCCATCTTCCGCCCCCCAGGACCCCCGCCCCTCCCATCATCATCTGCCCCCCCAACCCCGCCCCGCCTGTCCATCATCCGCCCCCCCAACTCCCGTCCCTCCTGTCCATCATCCAACCCCCAGAACTCCCTCCCCTCCCGTCCATCATCCCTCCCCAGCCCTTCGGCGCCCCCTTCAGGACGCTCCCTTCTCCGCACCCATCACTCCTTCCCCGGACGGAACGGCCCCTCCCCCCTCCCCCCCCCGCGTCCGCCCCCGCACCCTCGCCCCCGCACCCTCGCCCCTTTCCTGCCCGCGCGCCTGCGCACTGCACTCTCGGGTGGCGGCTGCAGGCGGAGCTCGAGGCGGTGCTCACGTCCAGGCGGAGCTCACGTCCAGGCCGCGTCCACCCGACGGCCGGGCCCCAGCCACGCCTCCGGCGGTGAGGCTGGGGTGGGCTGGGGTGGGCGCTGGGCTGGGCCGGCGGGGCGGGGGCGAGGCCGGGGCGGTGCTCACGGTGCGGGGCGAGGCCGGGGCGGTGCCCACGGTGCGGGACGGGGGCGCGGCCGGGGCGGTGCTCACGGAGCCCAGGCCTCCCCGGGGTGCGGGGGCGCGCGGTGCGGGCCTTGCGTCGTGCGCGGGGGCCGCGTGGCCGGCGCCTGGCCGGGCGGGAGCCGCGTCGTCGGTTCTATAATGCCGGGCCAGAGCCCGCTGCACGCGAGCCCCGCGGGCTGCGGCTCCCGGTGCAGCGGCCCGGGCCTCACGCCTCTCCCTTCCCTCCCGCGCAGACCTCCCCGCCATGGCGGCTCCCGAGGCCTGGGTCCGGCCCGAGCCCC
>NW_012287798.1:0-10639 GCF_000151885.1 Dipodomys ordii
TGTGTCCCCCTGTGTCCCGCATGTCCGGCTATGTCCTTCTCTGTCCCCGCTGTGTCCCTCTGTGTCCCGCTGTGTCCCCGCTGTGTGCCTGTTGTGTCCCGCTGTGTCCCACTGTGTCCCCGCTGTGTCCTGCTGTGTCCCCTGCTGTGTCCCCCGCTGTGTCCTTGCTGTGTCCCTGCTGTGTCCCGCTGTGTCCTCACTGGGACCACACTGTGTCCCGCTGTGTCCCCCGCTGTGTCCCGCTGTGTCCGGCTATGACCCTCTCTGTCCTCGCTGTGTCCCGCTGTGTCCTCGCTGTGTGCCTGCTGTGTCCCGCTGTGTCCCACTGTGTCCCCGCTGTGTCCCGCTGTGTCCCCCTGTGTCCCCGCTGTGTGCCCGCTGTGTCCCGCTGTGTACCCCGCTGTGTCCAGCTGTGTCACCGCTTTGTCTCGCTGTGGCCACTCTCTGTCTCCGCTGTCCCCCGCTGTGTGCCCCGCTGTGGCCCGCTGTGTCCCGCTGTGGCCCCCGCTTTCTTCTTCTATGTCCCGCAGTGTCCCCGCTGTGTCCCGCTGTGTAACACTGTGTCCCGTGTTGTCCCACTTTGTCCCACGCTGTGTCCCCCGGTGAGTCCCCTCTGTGTCGCCGCTGTGTCCTCCTGTGTCCTCCTGTGTCCTCGCTGTGTCCCCCGCTGTCTCCCGCTTTGAGTCCCGCTGTGTTCCGCTGTGTCCCGCTGTGTCCCCGCTGTGTCCCCAGCTGTGTCCCGCTGTGTCCCGCTGTGTACCCCGCTGTGTGCTGCTATGTTCCCGCACTGTCCCCGCTGTGTCCCGCTGTGTTCTCGCTGTGTCCCCAGCTGTGTACCCCACTGTGTCCGGCTGTGTCCCTGCTGTATCGACTCTGTGTCCCACTGGGTCCCGCTGTTTCCTTCCTGTGTTCCCCGCTGTGTCTCGCTGTGTCCCCGCTGTATCGACGCTGTGTCCCTGCTGTGTCCCGCTGTTTCCCGCTCTGTCCTCGCTGTGTCCCCAGCTGTGTCCCGTTGTGTCCCCAGCTGTGTCCCCCGCTATGTCCCGCTGTGTGTACTGCTGTGTCCATGCTGTGTCCCGCTGTGTCTCGCTGTGTCCCGCTGTGTCCTCTCTGTGTCCCCTGCTATGTTCCGCTGTGTCCTCGCTGTGTCCCCCGCTGTGTCCCGCTGTGTCCCCATTGTGTCCCCCGCTGTGTCGCGCTGTGTCCCGCTGTGTCCCCCGCTGTGTCCGCTGCTGTGTCCTGCTGTGTCCCCCGCTGTGTCACCAATGTGTCCCGCTGTGTCCTCGCTGTGTCCAGCTGTGTCTCGCTGTGCCCCCACTCTGTCCCGTTGTGTCCACAGCTGGGTACCACGCTGTGTAAAACTGTGTCCCCGCTGTATGGACGCTGTGTCCTGCTGTGTCCCGCTGTGTCCTTGCTGTGTCCCCTGCTGTGTCCCATTGTGTCCCCAGCTGTGTACCCCGCTGTGTCCCGCTTTGTGCCCGCTGTATCGACGCTGTGTCCCGCTGGGTCCCGCTGTGTGCCCCACTGTGACCCTCTGTGTCCCCAACTGTGTACCCTGCTGTGTAACGCTGTGTCCCGGCTGTATCAACGCTGTGTCCTGCTGGGTCCAGCTGTGTCCTGCTGTGTCCCTCTGTGTACCCCGCTGTGTCCCGCTATGTTCCCGCACTGTCCCCGCTGTGTCCCGCTGTGTCCCACTGTGTCCCGTGGTGTCCCAGTTTGTCCCCGCTGTGTCTCGCTGTGTCCCACGCTCTGTCCCACACTGTGTCCCGCAGTGTCCCCCGCTGTGTCCCGCAGTGTCCCCAGCTGTGTCCTGCTGTGTCACCGCTGTGTCCCGCTGTTTCCTCGCTGAGTCCCCTGCTGTCTCCCTTTCTGTCCCCCGCTGTGTCTCACGCTTTGTCCCCGCTGTGTCCCACTGTGTCCCGCTGTGTCCCGCTGTGCCCCCACTGTGTCCCCGCTGTGTCCCTGCTGTGTCCCTGCTGTGTCGTCGCTGTGTCCCGCTGTTTCCTGCTGTGTCCTCGCTGTGTCCCATTCTGTGTTCCGCTGTGTCCCCCGCTGTGTCCCGCTGTGTCCCGCTGTGTCCCTGCTGTCTCCCGCTGTGTCCTCGCTGTGTCCCCAGCTGTGTACCCCACTGTGTCCCGCTGTGTCCCTGCTGTATCGACGCTGGGTCCCGCTGGGTCCTGCTGTGTCCTCCCTTTGTCCCCCGCTGTGTCCCGCTGTGTCCAGCACTGTGTCCCGCTGTGTCTACTGCTGTGTCTCCGCTGTGTCTTGCTGTGTCCAACTGGGTTTCTGCTGTATCCACGCTGGTTCCCGCTGGGTCCTGCTCTGTCATCCCTGTGTCCCCCGCTGTGTCCCGCTGTGTCCCCCGCTGTGTCTCTGCTGTGTCCCCGCTGTGTCCCCGCTGTGTCCCGCTTTGTCCCGCAGTGTACTGTTGTATCCCCCGCTGAATCCCGCTGTGTCCAAATGTGTCCTCGCTCTGTCCCCCACTGTGTCCCGCTGTGTCCTCCCTGTGTCCCCCGCTGTGTCCCGCTGTGTCCCGCTGTGTCCCCGCTGTGTGCCCGCTGTGTCCCGCTGTGTACCCCGCTGTGTCCAGCTGTGTCACCGCTTTGTCTCGCTGTGGCCACTCTCTGTCTCCGCTGTCCCCCGCTGTGTCCCCCGCTGTGTCCCGCTGTGTCCCGCTGTGTCCCCCGCTTTGTCCTGCTGTGTCCCGCAGTGTTCCCGCTGTGTCCCGCTGTGTCACACTGTGTCCCGTGGTGTCCCACTTTGTCCCACGCTGTGTCCCCCACTGAGTCCCCTCTGTGTCGCCGCTGTGTCCTCCTGTGTCCTCGCTGTGTCCCCCGCTGTCTCCCGCTTTGACTCCCGCTGTGTTCCGCTGTGTCCCGCTGTGTCCCCGCTGTGTCCCCAGCTGTGTCCCGCTGTGTCCCGCTGTGTATCCCGCTGTGTGCTGCTATGTTCCCGCACTGTCCCCGCTGTGTCCCGCTGTGTCCCGCTGTGTTCTCGCTGAGTCCCCAGCTGTGTACCCCACTGTGTCCGGCTGTGTCCCTGCTGTATCGACTCTGTGTCCCACTGGGTCCCGCTGTTTCCTTCCTGTGTTCCCCGCTGTGTCTCGCTGTGTCCCCGCTGTATCGACGCTGTGTCCCTGCTGTGTCCCACTGTTTCCCGCTCTGTCCTCGCTGTGTCCCCAGCTGTGTCCCGTTGTGTCCCCAGCTGTGTCCCCCGCTATGTCCCGCTGTGTGTACTGCTGTGTCCACGCTGTGTCCCGCTGTGTCTCGCTGTGTCCCGCTGTGTCCTCTCTGTGTCCCCTGCTATGTTCCGCTGTGTCCTCGCTGTGTCCCCCGCTGTGTCCCGCTGTGTCCCCATTGTGTCCCCCGCTGTGTCGCGCTGTGTCACGCTGTGCCCCCGCTGTGTCCGCTGCTGTGTCCTGCTGTGTCCCCCGCTGTGTCACCAGTGTGTCCCGCTGTGTCCTTGCTGTGTCCCGCTGTGTCTCGCTGTGCCCCCACTCTGTCCCGTTGTGTCCACAGCTGGGTACCACGCTGTGTAACACTGTGTCCCCGCTGTAAGGACGCTGTGTCCTGCTGTGTCCCGCTGTGTCCTTGCTGTGTTCCCCGCTGTGTCCCGCTGTGTCCCCAGCTGTGTCACCCGCTGTGTCCCGCTGTGTCCTCGCTGGGTCCCCCGCTGTGTCCCGCTGTGCCCCCTGCTGTGTTCGGCTTTGTCCCGCTATGTCTCGCTCGGTCCCTGCTGTGTCCCGCTGTGTCCCGCTCTGTCCCCACTGTGAGCCCGGCTGTGTCCTGCTGTGTACTCCATTGTGTCCAGCTGTATCACCGCTGTGTCTTGCTTTGGCCCCTCTCTGTCTCCGCTGTCCCCCGCTGTGTCCCCCGCTGTGTCCCGCTGTGTCCCGCTGTGTCCCCCGCTTTGTCCCGCTGAGTCCCCTCTGTGTCGCCGCTGTGTCCCGTTGTGTCCTCGCTGTGTCCCCCGCTGTCTGCCGCTTTGTCCCCGCTGTGTCCCTAGCTGTGTCCCGCTGTGTCCCACTGTGTACCCCGCTATGTCCCACTATGTTCCCGCAGTGTCCCCGCTGTGTACCGCTGTGTCCCGCTGGGTACTCTCTGTGTCCCCCACAGTGTCCCGTTGTGTCCCCAGCTATGCACCCTGCTGTGTCCCGCTGTGTCCCCGCTGTAACGACGCTGGGTCCCGCTGGGTCCCGCTATGTCCTCCATGTGTTCCCCGCTGTGTCCCGTTGTGTCCCCAGTTGTGTACCTCGCTGTGTCCCCGCTGTATCGACGCTGGGTCCCGCTGGGTCCCGCTGTGTCCTCCCTGTGTCCCCCGCTGTGTCCCGCTGTGTCCCACTGTGTCCGCCACTGTGTCCCACGCTGTGTTCCGCTGGGTCCTCGCTGTGTCCTGCTCTATCCCGCTGTGTCCTCGCTCTGTCCCCCGGTGTGTCCCGCTGTGTCCCCGCTGTGTCCCAAGCTGTGTCCCGCTGTGTACCCCACTGTGTCCCCCTCTGTGTCCCGCTGTGTCCCCCGCTGTGTCCCGTTGTGTCCCGCTGTGTCCCCAGCTGTGTCCCTGCTGTGTCCCCGCTGTGTCCTGCTGTATACTGCTGTGTCCCCCGCTGAGTCCTGCTGTGTCCCCGCTGTGTCCCGCTGTGTTCCCCATGTGTCCCCCGCTGTGTCCCACCGTGCCCCACTGTGTCCCCCACTGTTTCCCCCGCTGTGTCCGGCTGTGTCCCCCGCTGTGTCCCGCTGTGTCCACTGCTGTGTCCCCGCTGTGTCCCGCTTTTTCCCCGGCTGTGTCCCGTTGTGTCCTCACTGTGTCCCCCGCTGTATCCCGCTGTGTCCTCGCTGTGTCCCCAGCTGTGTCCCGCTGTGTCCCCCGCTTTGTCCCGCTGTGTCCCACTGTGTCCCCGCTGTGTCCCGCTGTGTCCCGCTGTGTCCCCGGTGTGCCCGCTCTGTTCCGCTGTGTACCCCGCTGTGTCCAGCTATGTCACCGCTGTGTTCCGCTGTGGCCCATCTCTGTCTCCGCTGTCCCCCGCTGTGTCCCCCACTGTGTGCCGCTGTGTCCCGCTATGTCCCCCACTTCATCCCACTTTGTCACCCGCTGTGTTCCGCTGTTTCCCGCTGTGTCCTTGCTGTGTCCCGTGGTGTCTCACTTTGTCCCCGCTGTGTCCCCAGCTGTGTGCCCGCTGTGTCCCGCTGTGTACCCCGCAGTGTTCAGCTGTGTCACCGCTGGGTCCCGCTGTGGCCCATCTCTGTCTCAGCTGTACCCCGCTGTGTCCCCCGCTGTGTTCCGCTGTGTCCCGCTATGTCCCCCGCTTTGTCCTGCTGTGTCTCCGCAGTGTCCCCGCTGTGTCCCGCTGTGTCACACTGTGTCCCGTGGTGTCCCACTTTGTACCCCGATGTGTCCCCAGCTGCGTCCCCTCTGTGTCGCCGCTGTGTCCCTCTCTGTCCTTGCTGTGTCCCCCACTGTGTCCTGCTTTGTCTCCCGCTGTGTTCCGCTGTGTCCAGCTGTGTCCTCGCTGTGTCCCCCACTGTGTCCCGTTGTGTCCACAGCTGTGTAGCACGCTGTGTAACGCTGTGTGCCAGCTGTATCGATGCTGTGTCCTGCTGGGTCCCGCTGGGTCCTCGCTGTGTTCCCCGCTGTGTCCCGCTGTGTCCCCTGCTGTGTCCCCCGCTGTGTCCTCGCTGTGTCCCCGCTGTGTCCCGCTGTGTCCTCGCTGTGTCCCCCGCTGTGTCCCGCTGTGTCCCCCGCTGTGTCCCGCTCTGTCCCTGCTGTGTCCCGCTGTGTCCCCCTGTGTCCCCCCTTTGTCACGCTATGTTCCCGCAGTGTCCCCGCTGTGTCCTGCTGTGTCCCACTGTGTCCCATGGTGTCCCAGTTTGTCCTTCGCTGTGTCCCCAGGTGAGTCCCCGCTGTGTCCCGCTGTGTCCCCCACTGGGTCCCGCTGTGTCCCCGCAGGGTCACCACTGTTTCCCGCTGTGACCCGCTGTGTTCCCTGGTGTCCCGCTTTGTCCCCCGCTGTGTCCCCCGCTTAGTCCCCGCTGTGTCCCCCGCTTTGTACCGCTGTGTCCCCGCAGTGTCCCCGCTGTGTCCCGCTGTGTCACACTGTCCTGTGGTGTCCTGCTTTGTCCCCCGCTGTGTCCCCCACTGAATCCCCTCTGTGTCACTACTGTGTCCCGCTGTGTCCTCGCTGTGTCCCCCGCTGTCTCCCGCTTTGTCCCCCGCAGTATCCCGCACCCCACTGTACCGCTGTGTCCTCGCTGTGTCCCCCACTGTGTCCAGCTGTGTCCTCCGTGTATCCCAAGCTGTGTCCCGCTGTGTCCCTCTGTGTTCCCGCTGTGTCCCGCTATGTTCCCGCAGTGTCCTCGCTGTGTCCCGCTGTGTCCCGCTTGTCCTCGCTGTGTCCCCCACTGTGTCCCTTTGTGTCCCCAGCTGTGTACCCCGCTGTGTCCTGCTGGGTCCCCACTGTATCGACGCTGTGTCCTGCTGGGTCCCGCTGTGTCCTCGCTGTGTTCCCCGTTGTGTCCCGCTGTGTCCCCCGCTGTGTCCCCGCTGTGTCCCTGCTGTGTCCCTGCTGTGTCGCCGCTGTGTTCCGCTGTGTCCTGCTGTGTCCTCGCTGTGTCCCACGCTGTGTTCCGCTGTGTCCCCCGCTGTGTCCCGCTGTGTCCCGCTGTGTCCCCGCTGTGTCCCGCTGTGTCCCCCGCTGTGTCCCGCTGTGTCCCGCTGTGTTTCTGCTGTGACCCTCTCTGTCCCCGCTGTATAAACGCTGTGTCCCGGTGTGTCCCGCTATGTCCGCGCAGTGTTTCCGGCTGTGTCCCGCTGTGTACCCCTCTGTGTCCCCTGCTGTGTCCCGCTGTGTCCCCTCTCTGTCCCCTGCTGTCCCCCGCTGTGACCCCTGCTGTGTCTCACTGTGTCACACGCTTTGTCCCGCTGTGCCCCTGCAGTGTCCCCGCTGTGTCCCACTGTGTCACACTGTGTCCCGTGTTGTCCCGCTTTGTCCCCCGCTGTGTCCCCCGCTGAGTCCCCGCTGTGTCACCGCTGTGTCCCGCTGTTTCCTCGCTGTGTCCCCTGCTGTCTCCCTCTCTGCCCCCGCTGTGTCTCACGCTTTGTTCCCGCTGTGTCCCACTGTGTCCCGCTGTGTCCGGCTGTGCCCCCACTGTGTCCCATTGTGTCCACAGTGTGTACCACGCTGTGTAACGCTGCGTCCCCGCTGTATCGACGCTGTGTCCCGCTGTGTCGCGCTGTGTCCTCGCTGTGTTCCCCACTGTGTCCCGCTGTGTCCCCCGCTGTGTCTCCCGCTGTGTCCTCGTTGTGTCCCCTGTTGTTCCCGCTCTGTCCTCACTGGGTAGCCCACTGTGTCCCACTGTGTCCTCCGCTGTGTACCACGCTGTGTAACTGTGTGCCCGCTGTATCGACGCTGTGTCCCGCTGTGTCCACGCTGTGTCCTCGCTGTGTTCCCTGCTGTGTCCTGCTGTGTCCCCCACTGTGTTCCCCGCTGTGTCCCCTGTGTCCCCCGCTGTGTCCTGCTGTGTCTCGCTGGGTCTCCCGCTGGGTCCCGCTGTGTCCACCACTGTGTCCCGCTGTGTCCCGCTGTGTCCTCGCTGTGTCCCCCGCTGTGTCCCGTTGTGTCCCCAGCTGTTTCCCCCGCTATGTCCCGCTGTGTGTATTGCTGTGCACGCTGTGTCCCGCTGTGTCTCGCTGTGTCCCGCTGTGTCCTCTCTGTGTCCCCTGCTATGTTCCGCTGTGTCCTCGCTGTGTCCCCCGCTGTGTCCCGCTGTGTCCCCATTGTGTCCTCCACTGTGTCGCTCTGTGTCCCGCTGTGTCCCCCGCTGTGTCCGCTGCTGTGTCCTGCTGTGTCCCCCGCTGTGTCACCAATGTGTCCCGCTGTGTCCTCGCTGAGTCCCGCTGTGTCTCGCTGTGCCCCCACTCTGTCCCGTTGTGTCCACAGCTGGGTACCAAGCTGTGTAACACTGTGTCCCCGCTGTATGGACGCTGTGTCCTGCTGTGTCCCGCTGTGTCCTTGCTGTGTTCCCCGCTGTGTCCCGCTGTGTCCCCAGCTGTGTCCCGCGCTGTGTCCCGCTGTGTCCTCGCTGGGTCCCCCGCTGTGTCCCGCTGTGCCCCCTGCTGTGTTCGGCTGTGTCCCGCTATGTCTCGCTCGGTCCCTGCTGTGTCCCGCTGTGTCTCGCTGTGTCCCCGCTGTGTGCCCGGCTGTGTCCTGCTGTGTACCCCGTTGTGTCCAGCTGTGTCACCGCTGTGTCTTGCTTTGGCCCCTCTCTGTCTCCGCTGTCCCCCGCTGTGTCCCCCGCTGTGTCCCGCTGTGTCCCCCGCTTTGTCCCGCTGAGTCCCCTCTGTGTCGCCGCTGTGTCCCGCTGTGTCCTCGCTGTGTCCCCCGCTGTCTGCCGCTTTGTCCCCGCTGTGTCCCTAGCTGTGTCCCGCTGTGTCCTACTGTGTACCCCGCTGTGTCCCACTATGTTCCCGCAGTGTCCCCGCTGTGTACCGCTGTGTCCCGCTGGGTACTCTCTGTGTCCCCCCCAGTGTCCCGTTGTGTCCCCAGCTATGCACCCTGCTGTGTCCCGCTGTGTCCCCGCTGTAACGACGCTGGGTCCCGCTGGATCCCGCTATGTCCTCCATGTGTTCCCCGCTGTGTCCCGTTGTGTCCCCAGTTGTGTACCTCGCTGTGTCCCACTGTGTCCCCGCTGTATCGACGCTGGGTCCCGCTGTGTCCTCCCTGTGTCCCCCGCTGTGTCCCGCTGTGTCCCACTGTGTCCGCCCCTGTGTCCCACGCTGTGTTCCGCTGGGTCCTCGCTGTGTCCCGCTCTATCCCGCTGTGTCCTCGATCTGTCCCCCGGTGTGTCCCGCTGTGTCCCCGCTGTGTCCCAAGATGTGTCCCGCTGTGTACCCCACTGTGTCCCCCTCTGTGTCCCGCTGTGTCCCCCGCTGTGTCCCGCTGTGTCCCCCGCTGTGTCCCTGCTGTGTCCCCGCTGTGTCCTGCTGTATACTGCTGTGTCCCCCGCTGAGTCCCGCTGTGTCCCCGCTGTGTCCGGCTGTGTTCCCCATGTGTCCCCCGCTGTGTCCCACCGTGTCCCACTGTGTCCCCAACTGTTTCCCCCGCTGTGTCCGGTTGTGTCCCCCGCTGTGTCCCGCTGTGTCCACTGCTGTGTCCCCGCTGTGTCCCGCTTTTTCCCCGGCTGTGTCCCGCTGTGTCCTCGCTGTGTCCCCAGCTGTGTCCCGCTGTGTCCCCTGCTTTGTCCCGCTGTGTCCCACTGTGTCCCCGCTGTGTCCCGCTGTGTCCCGCTGTGTCCCGCTGTGTCCCTGGTGTGCCCGCTGTGTCCCGCTGTGTACCCCGCTGTGTCCAGCTATGTCACCGCTGTGTCCCGCTGTGGCCCATCTCTGTCTCCGCTATCCCCCGCTGTGTCCCCCACTGTGTGCCGCTGTGTCCCGCTATGTCCCCCGCTTCATCCCGCTTTGTCCCCTGCTGTGTTCCTCTGTTTCCCGCTGTGTCCTCGCTGTGTCTCGTGGTGTCTCATTTTGTCCCCGCTGTGTCCCCAGCTGTGTGCCTGCTGTGTCCCCAGCTGTGTACCACACTGTGTCCCGCTGTGTCCCTGCTGTATCGACGCTGGGTCCCGCTGGGTCCCGCTGTGTCCTCCCTTTGTCCCCCGCTGTGTCCCGCTGTGTCCGGCACTGTGTCCCGCTGTGTCTAATGCTGTGTCCCCGCTGTGTCCCGCTGTGTCCAGCTGGGTCCCTGCTGTATCCACGCTGGATCCCGCTGGGTCCTGCTCTGTCATCCCTGTGTCCCCCGCTGTGTACCGCTCTGTCCCCCGCTCTGTCTCTGCTGTGTCCCCGCTGTGTCCCGCTTTGTCCCGCTGTATGCTGCTGTGTCCCCCGCTGAATCACCCTGTGTCCCAATGTGTCCCAATGTGTCCTCGCTCTGTCCCCCGCTGTGAGCCGCTGTGTCCTCCATGTGTCCCCCGCGGTGTCCCGCTGTGTCCCGCTGTGTCCCCCGCTGTGTCCCCCGCTATGTCCCGCTGTGTCCCCCGCTGTGTCCCACTGTGTCCTTGCTGTGTCCCATGCTGTGTGCCGCTGTGTCCTTGCTGTGTCCCCCGCTGTGTCCCGCTGTGTCCCGCTGTGTCCCCCGCTGTGTCCCCCTGTGTCCCCCGTTGTGTCCCGCTGTGTCCTCGCTGTGTTCCCCGCTGTCTCCCGCTCTGTCCCTCGCTGTGTCTCACGCTTTGTCAACGCTGTGTCCCACTGTGTCCCGCTGTGTCCGGCTGTGCCCCCACTGTGTCCCGTTGTGTCCACAGCTGAGTACCACGCTGTGTAACGCTGTGTGCCCGCTGTATCGACGCTGTGTCCCGCTGGGTCCTCGCTGTGTTCCCCGCTGTGTCCCGCTGTGTCCCCCGCTGTGTCCTCGCTGTGTCCCCCGCTGTGTCCTGCTGTGTCCTCGCTGTGTCCCCCGCTGGGTCCCGGTGGGTCCTGCTGTGTCCTCGCTGTGTCCACCGCTGTGTCCCGTTGTGTCCCCAGCTGTGTCCCCCGCTATGTCCCGATGTGTCTACTGCTGTGTCCATGCTATGTCTTGCTGTGTCACGCTGGTTTCCCCCGCTGTGTACAACTGCTTTGTCTTGCTGTTTTTCCCCGCTGTGTCACCAATGTGTCCCGC
>NW_012287799.1:0-2230 GCF_000151885.1 Dipodomys ordii
CCTCGCTGTGTCCCCGCTGTGTCCCACTGTGTCCTTGCGGTGTCCCCCGCTGTGTCCCTTTGTGTCCCCAGCTGTGTACCCCGCTGTGTTCTGCTGTGTCCCCGCTGTATCGACGCTGTGTCCTGCTGGGTCCTGCTGGGTCCTCGCTGTTTTCCCCGTTGTGTCCCGCTGTGTCCCCTGCTGTGTCCCCGCTGTGTCCCTGCTGTGTCCCTGCTGTGTCGCCGCTGTGTCCCACTGTGTCCTGCTGTGTCCTCACTGTGTCCCACGCTGTGTTCTGCTGTGTCCCCTGCTGTGTCCCGGTGTGTCCCGCTGTGTCCCCACTGTTTCCCGCTGTGTCCCCCGCTGTGTCGCGCTGTGTCCCGCTGTGTCCCTGCTGTGACCCTCTCTGTCCCCGCTGTATTGACGCTGTGTCCCGGTGTGTCCCGCTGTGTCCGCGCTGTGTTTCCGGCTGTGTCCCGCTGTGTACCCCTCTGTGTCCCCTGCTGTGTCCCGCTGTGTCCCCTCTCTGTCCCCTACTGTCCCCCGATGTGTCCCCTGCTGTGTCTTGCTCTGTCGCATGCTTTGTCCCGCTGTGCCCCTGCAGTGTCCCCGCTGTGTCCCACTGTGTCACACTGTGTCCCGTGTTGTCCCGCTTTGTCCCCCGCTGTGACCTCGCAGTATTTCCCGCTGTGTCCCGCTCTGTCCCCGCTGTGTCCCGCTGTGTCCCTCTGTGTCCCCGCAGTGTGCCCGCTGTGTCCCGCTGTGTACCCCGCTGTGTCCAGCGGTGTCCTTTTGTGTCACGCTGTTTCCCCGCTGTGTCCCTGCTGTGTCCCTCTGTGTACCTCGCTGTGTTCAGCTTTGTCCCCGCTGTGTCTCGCTGTGTCCCACGCTCTGTCCCACACTGTGCCCCGCAGTGTCCCCCGCTGTGTCCCGCTGTGTCCCCCACTGTGTCCCACTGTGTCCCCCGCTGAGTCCCCGCTGTGTCAACACTGTGTCACGCTGTTTCCTCGCTGTGTCCCCTGCTGTCTCCCTCTCTGTCCCCCGCTGTGTCTCACGCTTTGTCCCCGCTGTGCTGTGTCCCACTGTTTCCCGCTGTGTCCGGCTGTGCCCCCACTGTGTCCCGTTGTGTCCACAGTGTTTACCACGCTTTGTAACGCTGTGTCCTCGCTGTGTTCCCCACTGTGTCCTGCTGTGTCCCCCGCTGTGTCCCCCGCTGTCTCCAGCTCTGTCCTCCGCTGTGTCTCACGCTTTGTCCCCGCTGTGTCCCACTGTGTCCCGCTGTGTCCAGCTGTGCCCCCACTGTGTCCCGTTGTGTCCACAGCTGTGTACCACGCTGTGTAACGCTGTGTGCCCGCTGTATCGACGCTGTGTCCCGCTGTGTCCCCCGCTTTATCTTGCAGTGTCCCGCAGTGTCCCCGCTGTGTCCCGCTGTGTAACACTGTGTCCCATGGTGTCCCACTTTGTCCCACGCTTTGTCCCCAGCTGCGTCCCCTCTGTGTCGCCGCTGTGTCCCTCTCTGTCCTTGCTGTGTCCCCCACTGTGTCCCGCTTTGTCTCCCACTGTGTTCCGCTGTGTCCAGCTGTGTCCTCGCTGTGTCCCCCACTGTGTCCCGTTGTGTCCACAGCTGTGTAGCACGCTGTGTAACGCTGTGTGCCCGCTGTATCGATGTTGTGTCCTGCTGGGTCCCGCTGGGTCCTCGCTGTGTTCCCTGTTGTGTCCCGCTGTGTCCCCCGCTGTGTCCCCCGCTGTGTCCTCGCTGTGTCCCCCGCTGTGTCCCGCTGTGTCCTCGCTGTGTCCCCCGCTGTGTCCCGCTGTGTCCCCTGCTGTGTCCCGCTGTGTCCCGCTCTGTCCCTGCTGTGTCCCGCTGTGTCCCCCTGTGTCCCCCGCTGTGTCCCGCTATGTTCCCGCAGTGTCCCCGTTGTGTCCTGCTGTGTCCCACTGTGTCCCGTGGTGTCCCAGTTTGTCCTTCGCTGTGTCCCCAGGTGAGTCCCCGCTGTGTCCCGCTGTGTCCCCCACTGGGTCCCGCTGTGTCCCCACAGGGTCACCGCTGTTTCCCGCTGTGACCCGCTGTGTTCCGTGGTGTCCCGCTTTTTCCCCCGCTGTGTCCCCCGCTGTGTCCCCGCTGTGTCCCCCGCTTTGTACCGCTGTGTCCATGCAGAGTCCCTGCTGTGTCCCACTGTGTCACACTGTCCCATGGTGTCCTGATTTGTCCCCCGCTGTGTCCCCCACTGAGTCCCAACTGTGTCGCAAC
>NW_012287800.1:0-2661 GCF_000151885.1 Dipodomys ordii
CCATGCTGTGTGCCGCTGTGTCCTGGATGTGTCTCCCGCTGTGTCCCGCTGTGTCCTGCTGTGTCACGCTGTTTCCCCGCTGCGTCCCCGCTGTGTCCCTCTGTGTACCCCGCTGTGTCCAGCTTTGTCCCCGCTGTGTCTCGCTGTGTCCCACGCTCTGTCCCCCAGTGTGTCCCGCTCTGTCCCCCTCTGTGTCCCGCTGTGTCCCCCGCTGTGTCCCACTGTGTCCCCGCAGTGTCACTGCTGTTTCCTGCTGTGTCCCGCTGTGTTCCGTGGTGTCCCACTTTGTCTCCCGGTGTGTCCCCCGCTGAGACCCCGCTGTGTCAACCCTGTGTCCCCCTGTGTCCTGGCTGTGTCCCCCGCTGTCTCCAGCTCTGTACCCCGCTGTGTCTCACGCTTTGTCCCCGCTGTGTCCCACTGTGTCCCGCTGTGTCCCGTTGTGCCCCCACTGTGTCCCCGCTGTGTCCCTGCTGTGTCCCTGCTGTGTCGCCGCTGTGTCCCGCTGTTTCCTGCTGTGTCCTCGCTTTGTCCCACGCTGTGTTCCGCTGTGTCCCCCGTTGTGTCCCGCTGTGTCCCGCTGTGTCCCCGCTGTGTCCCGCTGTGTCCCCCGCTGTGTCCCTCTGTGTCCCGCTGTGTCCCTGCTGTGACCCTCTCTGTCCCCGCTGTATTGACGCTGTGTCCCGGTGTGTCCCGCTGTGTCCACGCTGTGTTCCCGGCTGTGTCCCGCTGTGTACCCCTCTGTGTCCCCCGCTGTGTCCTGCTGTGTCCCCTCTCTGTCCCCTGCTGTCCCCCGCTGTGTCCCCCGCTGTGTCTCGCTGTGTCGCCCACTGTGTCCCGCTGTGCCCCTGCAGTGTCCCCACTGTGTCCCACTGTGTCACACTGTGTCCCGTGTTGTCCCGCTTTGACACCCGCTGTGACCTCGCAGTGTTTCCCGCTGTGTCCCGCTGTGTCCCGCTGTGTCCCCGCTGTGTCCCGCTGTGTCCCCCGCTGTGTCCCTCTGTGTCCCGCTGTGTCCCTGCTGTGACCCTCTCTGTCCCCGCTGTATTGACGCTGTGTCCCGGTGTGTCCCGCTGTGTCCGCGCTGTGTTTCCGGCTGTGTCCCGCTGTGTACCCCTCTGTGTCCCCTGCTGTGTCCCGCTGTGTCCCCTCTCTGTCCACTGCTGTCCCCCGCTGTGTCCCCCGCTCTGTCTCACTGTTTCACCCGCTTTGTCCCACTGTGCCCCTGCAGTGTCCCCGCTGTGTCCCACTCTGTCACACTGTGTCCCGTGTTGTCCCGTTTTGTCCCCCGCTGTGACCTCACAGTGTTTCCTGCTGTGTCCCACTGTGTCCTCGCTGTGTTCCCCGCTGTGTCCCGCTGTGTCCCCCGTTGTGTCCACCGCTGTGTCCCGCTGTGTCCTCGCTGGGTCCCACGCTGGGTCCCGCTGTGTCCCCCGCTGTGTCCCGCTGTGTCCGACTCTGTCCCCGCTGTGTCCCGCTGTGTCCCCGCTGTGTGCCCGCTGTGTCCCGCTGTGTACCCCGCTGTGTCCAGTTGTGTCCTTTTGTGTCACGCTGTTTTTCAGCTTTGTCCCTGCTGTGTCCCTCTGTGTACCCCGCTGTGTCCAGCTTTGTCCCCGCTGTGTCTCGCTGTGTCCCACACTCTGTCCCACACTGTGTCCCGAAGTGTCCCCCGCTGTGTCCGGCAGTGTCCCTCGCTGTGTCCCACTGTGTCCCCCGCTGAGTCCCCGCTGTGTCACCGCTGTGTCCCGCTGTTTCCTCGCTGTGTCCCCTGCTGTTTCCCTCTCTGTCCCTCGCTGTGTCTCACGCTTTGTCCCCGCTGTGTCCCACTGTGTCCCGCTGTGTCTCGCTGTGCCCCCACTGTGTCCCGTTGTGTCCACAGTGTGTACCACGCTATGTAACGCTGCCTCCCCGCTGTATCGACGCTGTGTCCCGTTGTGTCCCGCTGTGTCCTCGCTGTGTTCCCCACTGTGTCCCGCTGTGTCCCCCGCTGCGTCCCCCGCTGTGTCCTCGCTGTGTCCCCTGTTGTGTCCCGCTGTGTCCTCACTGGGTAGCCCACTGTGTCCCGCTGTGTCCCCCGCTGTCCCCCGCTGTGTCCCGCTGTGTCCCGCTGTGTCCCCCGCTTTATCTTCCTGTGTCCCGCAGTGTCCCCGCTGTGTCCCGCTGTGTAACACTGTGTCCCGTGGTGTCCCACTTTGTCCCACGCTGTGTCCCCAGCTGCGTCCCCTCTGTGTCGCCGCTGTGTCCCCTCTCTGTCCTCTGCTGTCCCCCGCTGTGTCCCCCGCTTTGTCCCCCGCTGTGACCCGCTGTGTCCCGCTGTGTCCCCCGCTGTGTCCCCACTGTGTGCCCCCTGTGTCCCACTGTGTACCCCGCTGTGTCCAGCTGTGTTCCCGCTGTGTCCCGCTGTGACCCACTGTGTTCTCAGCTGTATCCCGCTGTGTACCCATCTGTGTCCCCCTCTGTGTCCCGCTGTGTTCCCCGCTGTGTCCCGCTGTGTCCGGCTGTGTCCCCCGCTGTGTGCCGCTGTGTCCAGCTATGTCCCCCGCTTTGTCCTGCTGTGTCCCCGCAGTGTCCCCGCTGTGCCTCGCTGTGTCACACTGTGTCCCGTGGTATCCCACTTTGTCACACCCGCTGTTTCCCCCGCTGTGTCCTCCACTTAGTCCCCTC
>NW_012287801.1:0-2130 GCF_000151885.1 Dipodomys ordii
GTTGTTCCCGCTGTGTCCTCACTGAGTAGCCCACTGTGTCCCACTGTGTCCTCCGCTGTGTACACGCTGTGTAACTCTGTGTGCCCGCAGTATCGACGCTGTGTCCCGCTGTGTCCACGCTGTGTCCTCGCTGTGTTCCCCGCTGTGTCCTGCTGTGTCCCCCGCTGTGTTCCCCGCTGTGTCCCCCTGTGTCCCCCGCTGTGTCCTGGTGTGTCCTCGCTGGGTCTCCCGCTGGGTCCCGCTGTGTCCACCACTGTGTCCCGCTGTGTCCCGCTGTGTCCTCGCTGTGTCCCCCGCTGTGTCCCGTTGTGTCCCCAGCTGTGTCCCCCGCTATGTCCCGCTGTGTGTACTGCTGTGTCCACGCTGTGTCCCACTGTGTCTCGCTGTGTCCCGCTGTGTCCTCTCTGTGTCCCCTGCTATGTTCCGCTGTGTCCTCGCTGTGTCCCCCGTTGTGTCCCCATTGTGTCCTCCGCTGTGTTGCTCTGTGTCCCGCTGTGTCCCCCGCTGTGTCCGCTGCTGTGTCCTGCTGTGTCCCCCGCTGTGTCACCAATGTGTCTCGCTGTGTCCTCGCTGAGTCCCGCTGTGTCTCGCTGTGCCCCCACTCTGTCCCGTTGTGTCCACAGCTGGGTACCACGCTGTGTAATATGGTGTCCCCGCTGTATGGACGCTGTGTCCTGCTGTGTCCCGCTGTGTCCTTGCTGTGTTCCCCGCTGTGTACCGCTGTGTCCCCAGCTGTGTCACGCGCTGTGTCCCGCTGTGTCCTCGCTGGGTCCCCGGCTGTGTCCCGCTGTGCCCCCTGCTGTGTTCGGCTGTGTCCTGCTATATCTCGCTCGGTCCCTGCTGTGTCCCGCTGTGTCCCGCTGTGTCCCCGCTGTGTGCCCGGCTGTGTCCTGCTGTGTACTCCGTTGTGTCCAGCTGTGTCACCGCTGTGTCTTGCTTTGGCCCCTCTCTGTCTCCGCTGTCCCCCGCTGTGTCCTCGCTGTGTCCCCCGCTGTGTCCCGTTGTGTCCCCAGCTGTGTCCCCCGCTATGTCCCTCTGTGTGTACTGCTGTGTTCACGCTGTGTCCCGCTGTGTCTCGCTGTGTCCCGCTGTGTCCTCTCTGTGTCCTCTGCTATGTTCCGCTGTGTCCTCGCTGTGTCCCCCGCTGTGTCCCCATTGTGTCCTCCGCTGTGTCGCTCTGTGTCCCGCTGTGTCCCCCGCTGTGTCCGCTGCTGTGTCCTGCTGTGTCCCCCGCTGTGTCACCAATGTGTCTCGCTGTGTCCTCGCTGAGTCCCGCTGTGTCTCGCTGTGCCCCCACTCTCTCCCGTTGTGTCCACAGCTGGGTACCACGCTGTGTAACACTGTGTCCCCGCTGTATGGACGCTGTGTCCTGCTGTGTCCCGAGTGTCCTTGCTGTGTTCCCCGCTGTGTCCCGCTGTGTCCCCAGCTGTGTCACGCGCTGTGTCCCGCTGTATCCTCGCTGGGTCCCCCGCTGTGTCCCGCTGTGCCCCTGCTGTGTTCGGCTGTGTCCCGCTATGTCTCGCTCAGTCCCTGCTGTGTCCCGCTGTGTCCCGCTGTGTCCCCGCTGTGTGCCCGGCTGTGTCCTGCTGTGTACTCCGTTGTGTCCAGCTGTGTCACCGCTGTGTCTTGCTTTGGCCCCTCTCTGTCTCAGCTGTCCCCAGCTGTGTCCCCCGCTGTGTCCCGCTGTGTCCCGCTGTGTCCCCCGCTTTGTCCCGCTGAGTCCCCTCTGTGTCGCCGCTGTGTCCCGCTGTGTCCTCGCTGTGTCCCCCGCTGTCTGCCGCTTTGTCCCCGCTGTGTTCCGCTGTGTACCCCGCTGTGTCCATCTATGTCACCGCTGTGTTCCGCTGTGGCCCATCTCTGTCTCCGCTGTCCCCTGCTGTGTCCCCCACTATGTGCCGCTGTGTCCTGCTATGTCCCCCGCTTCATCCCGCTTTGTCCCCCGCTGTGTTCCGCTGTTTCCCGCTGTGTCCTCGCTGTGTCCCGTGGTGTCTCACTTTGTCCCCGCTGTGTCCCCAGCTGTGTGCCCGCTGTGTCCCGCTGTGTACCCCGCAGTGTTCAGCTGTGTCACCGCTTGGTCCCGCTGTGGCCCATCTCTGTCTCAGCTGTACCCCGCTGTGTCCCCCGCTGTGT
>NW_012287802.1:0-11186 GCF_000151885.1 Dipodomys ordii
TCCCACTGTGTGCCCCCTGTGTCCCGCTGTGTACCCCGCTGGGTCTTGCTGTGTTCCCGCTGTGTCCCGCTGTGTCCCCGCTCTGTCCCCTGCTGTCCCCCTTTGTGTCTCCCGCTGTGTCCCCTCTCTGTCCCCTGCTGTCCCCGCTGTGTTTCCCGCTGTGTCCCGCTGTGTCCCACTGTGTCCCGCTGTGTCCCGCTGTGCCCCCACTGTGTCCCCGCTGTGTCCCTGCTGTGTCCCTGCTGTGTCGCCGCTGTGTCCCGCTGTTTCCTGCTGTGTCCTCGCTGTGTCCCATTCTGTGTTCCGCTGTGTCCCCCGCTGTGTCCCGCTGTGTCCCGCTGTGTCCCCGCTGTCTCCCGCTGTGTCCTCGCTGTGTCCCCAGCTGTGTACCCCACTGTGTCCTGCTGTGTCCCTGCTTTATCGACGCTGGGTCCCGCTGGGTCCCGCTGTGTCCTCCCTTTGTCTCCCGCTGTGTCCCGCTTTGTCCGGCACTGTGTCCCGCTGTGTCTACTGCTGTGTCCCCGCTGTGTCCCGCTGTGTCCAGCTGGGTCCCTGCTGTATCCACGCTGGGTCCCGCTGGGTCCTGCTCTGTCATCCCTGTGTCCCCCGCTGTGTCCCGCTCTGTCCCCCGCTGTGTCTCTGCTGTGTCCCCGCTGTGTCCCCGCTGTGTCCCGCTTTGTCCCGCTGTGTACTGCTGTGTCCCCCCGCTGAATCACGCTGTGTCCCAATGTGTCCCCAATGTGTCCTCGCTCTGTCCCCCGCTATGTCCCGCTTTGTCCTCCCTGTGTCCCCCGCTGTGTCCCGCTGTGTCCCGCTGTGTCCCCCGCTGTGTTCCCCGCTATGTCCCGCTGTGTCCCCCGCTGTGTCCAACTGTGTCCTTGCTGTGTCCCATGCTGTGTGCCGCTGTGTCCTCGATGTGTCCCCCGCTGTGTCCCGCTGTGTCCTGCTGTGTCACGCTGTTTCCACGCTGCGTCCCCACTGTGTCCCTCTGTGTACCCCGCTGTGTCCAGCTTTGTCCCAGCTGTGTCTCGCTGTGACCCACGCTATGTCCCCCACTGTGTCCCGCTCTGTCCCCCTCTGTGTCCCGCTGTGTCCCCCGCTGTGTCCCACTGTGTCCCCGCAGTGTCACTGCTGTTTCCTGCTGTGTCCCGCTGTATTCCGTAGTGTCCCTCTTTGTCTCCCGCTGTGTCCCCCGCTGAGACCCCGCTGTGTCAACGCTGTGTCCCCCTGTGTCCTGGCTATGTCCCCCGCTGTCTCCAGCTCTGTACCCCGCTGTGTCTAACGCTTTGTCCCCGCTGTGTCCCACTGTGTCCCGCTGTGTCCCGCTGTGCACCCACTGTGTCCCCGCTGTGTCCCTGCTGTGTCCCCCGCTGTGTCCCGCTGTGTCCCGCTTTGTCCCTGCTGTGACCCTCTCTGTCCCCGCTGTATTGACGCTGTGTCCCGGTGTGTCCCGCTGTGTCCACGCTGTGTTCCCGGCTGTGTCCCGCTGTGTACCCCTCTGTGTCCCCCGCTGTGTCCCGCTGTGTCCACTCTCTGTCCCCTGCTGTCCCCCGCTGTGTCCACCGCTGTGTCTCGCTGTGTCGCCCACTGTGTCCCGCTGTGCCCCTGCAGTGTCCCCGCTGTGTCCCACTGTGTCACACTGTGTCCCGTATTTTCCCGCTTTGACCCCCGCTGTGACCTCGCAGTGTTTCCCGCTGTGTCCCGCTGTGTCCTCGCTGTGTTCACCGCTGTGTCCCGCTGTGTCCCCCGTTGTGTCCACCGCTGTGTCCTCGCTGTGTCCCCCGCTGTGTCCCGCTATGTCCTCGCTGGGTCCACCGCTGTGTCCCGCTGTGTTCCCCCATGTGTCCCGCTGTGTCCGACTGTGTCCCGCTCTGTCCCCGCTGTGTCCTCGCTGTTTCCCACGCTGTGTTCTGCTGTGTCCCCCGCTGTGTCCCGGTGTGTCCCGCTGTGTCCCCACTGTGTCCCGCTGTATCCCACGCTGTGTCCCGCTGTGTCCCGCTGTGTCCCTGCTGTGACCCTCTCTGTCCCCACTGTATTGACACTGTGTCCCGGTGTGTCCCGCTGTGTCCGCGCTGTGTTTCCGGCTGTGTCCCGCTGTGTACCCCTCTGTGTCCCCCGCTGTGTCCCGCTGTGTCCCCTCTCTGTCACCTACTGTCCCCGATGTGTCCCCTGCTGTGTCTTGCTCTGTCGCCCGCTTTGTCCCGCTGTGCCCCTGTAGTGTCCCCGTTGTGTCCCACTGTGTCACACTGTGTCCCGTGTTGTCCCGCTTTGTCCCCCGCTGTGACCTCGCAGTGTTTCCCGCTGTGTTCCGCTGTGTCCTCGCTGTGTTCCCCGCTGTGTCCTGCTGTGTCCCCCGTTGTGTCCACCGCTGTGTCCTCGCTGTGTCCCCCGCTTTGTCCCGCTGTGTCCTCGCTGGGTCCCCCGCTGGGTCCCGCTCTGTCCCCCGCTGTGTCCCGCTGTGTCCGACTGTGTCCCGCTCTGTCCCCGCTGTGTCCCGCTGTGTCCCTCTGTGTCCCCGCTGTGTGCCCGCTGTGTCCCGCTGTGTATCCCGCTGTGTCCAGCGGTGTCCTTTTGTGTCACGCTGTTTCCCCGCTGTGTCCCTGCTGTGTCCTTCTGTGTACCTCGCTGTGTCCAGCTTTGTCCCCGCTGTGTCTCGCTGTGTCCCACGCTCTGTCCCACACTGTGTCCCGCAGTGTCCCCCGCTGTGTCCCGCTGTGTCCCCCACTGTGTCCCACTGTGTCCCCCGCTGAGTCCCCGCTGTGTCACCGCTGTGTCCCGCTGTTTCCTCGCTGTGTCCCCTGCTGTCTCCCTCTCTGTCCCCCGCTGTGTCTCACGCTTTGTCCCCGCTGTGCTGTGTCCCACTGTGTCCCGCTGTGTCCGGCTGTGCCCCCACTGTGTCCCGTTGTGTCCACAGTATTTACCACGCTGTGTAACGCTGTGTCCTCGCTGTGTTCCCCACTGTGTCCTGCTGTGTCCCCCGCTGTGTCCCCCACTGTCTCCAGCTCTGTCCTCCGCTGTGTCTCACGCTTTGTCCCCGCTGTGTCCCACTGTGTCCCGCTGTGTCCAGCTGTGCCCCCACTGTGTCCCGTTGTGTCCACAGCTGTGTACCACGCTGTGTAACGCTGTGTGCCCGCTGTATCGACGCTGTGTCCCGCTGGGTCCCCCGCTTTATCTTGCTGTGTCCCGCAGTGTCCCCGCTGTGTCCCGCTGTGTAACACTGTGTCCCGTGGTGTCCCACTTTGTCCCACGCTGTGTCCCCAGCTGCGTCCCCTCTGTGTCGCCGCTGTGTCCCTCTCTGTCCTCGCTGTGTCCCCCACTGTGTCCCGCTTTGTCTCCCGCTGTGTTCCGCTGTGTCCAGCTGTGTCCTCGCTGTGTCCCCCACTGTGTCCCGTTGTGTCCACAGCTGTGTAGCACGCTGTGTAACGCTGTGTGCCCGCTGTATCGATGCTGTGTCCTGCTGGGTCCCGCTGGGTCCTCGCTGTGTTCCCCGCTGTGTCCCGCTGTGTCCCTCGCTGTGTCCCCCGCTGTGTCCTCGCTGTGTCCCCCGCTGTGTCCCGCTGTGTCCTCGCTGTGTCCCCCGCTGTGTCCCGCTGTGTCCCCCGCTGTGTCCCGCTGTGTCCCGCTCTGCCCCTGCTGTGTCCCGCTGTGTCCCCCTGTGTCCCCCCTTTGTCACGCTATGTTCCCGCAGTGTCCCCGCTGTGTCCTGCTGTGTCCCACTGTGTCCCGTGGTGTCCCAGTTTGTCCTTCGCTGTGTCCCCAGGTGAGTCCCCGCTGTGTCCCGCTGTGTCCCCCACTGGGTCCCGCTGTGTCCCCGCAGGGTCACCACTGTTTCCCGCTGTGACCCGCTGTGTTCCGTGGTGTCCCGCTTTGTCCCCCGCTGTGTCCCCCGCTTAGTCCCCGCTGTGTCCCCCGCTTTGTACCGCTGTGTCCCCGCAGTGTCCCCGCTGTGTCCCGCTGTGTCACACTGTCCCGTGGTGTCCTGCTTTGTCCCCCGCTGTGTCCCCCACTGAGTCCCCTCTGTGTCACTACTGTGTCCCACTGTGTCCTCGCTGTGTCCCCCGCTGTCTCCCGCTTTGTCCCCCGCTGTATCCCGCACCCCACTGTACCGCTGTGTCCTCGCTGTGTCCCCCACTGTGTCCAGCTGTGTCCTCCGTGTATCCCAAGCTGTGTCCCGCTGTGTCCCTCTGTGTTCCCGCTGTGTCCCGCTATGTTCCCGCAGTGTCCTCGCTGTGTCCCGCTTGTCCTCGCTGTGTCCCCCACTGTGTCCCTTTGTGTCCCCAGCTGTGTACCCCGCTATGTCCTGCTGGGTCCCCACGGTATCGACGCTGTGTCCTGCTGGGTCCCGCTGTGTCCTCGCTGTGTTCCCCGTTGTGTCCCGCTGTGTCCCCCGCTGTGTCCCCGCTGTGTCCCTGCTGTGTCCCTGCTGTGTCGCCGCTGTGTTCCGCTGTGTCCTGCTGTGTCCTCGCTGTGTCCCACGCTGTGTTCCGCTGTGTCCCCCGCTGTGTCCCGCTGTGTCCCTGCTGTGACCCTCTCTGTCCCCGCTGTATTGACGCTGTGTCCCGGTGTGTCCCGCTGTGTCCGCGCTGTGTTCCCGGCTGTGTCCCACTGTGTACCCCGCTGTGTCCCAAGCTGTGTCCCGCTGTGTACCCCAATGTGTCCCCCTCTGTGTCCCGCTGTGTCCCCCGCTGTGTCCTGCTGTGTCCCGCTGTGTCCCCCGCTGTGTCCCTGCTGTGTCCCCGCTGTGTCCTGCTGTATACTGCTGTGTCCCCCGCTGAGTCCTGCTGTGTCCCCGCTGTATCCCGCTGTGTTCCCCATGTGTCCCCCGCTGTGTCCCACCGTGTCCCACTGTGTCCCCCACTGCTTCCCCCGCTGTGTCCCGCTGTGTCCCCCGCTGTGTCCCCCTGTGTCCACTGCTGTGTCCCCGCTGTGTCCCGCTTTTCCCCGGCTGTGTCCCGCTGTGTCCTCACTGTGTCCCCCGCTGTATCCCGCTGTGTCCTCGCTGTGTCCCAAGCTGTGTCCCGCTGTGTCCCCCGCTTTGTCCCGCTGTGTCCCACTGTGTCCCCACTGTGTCCCGCTGGGTCCCGCTGTGTCCCCGGTGTGCCCGCTGTGTCCCGCTGTGTACCCCGCTGTATCCAGCTATGTCACCGCTGTGTCCCGCTGTGGCCCATCTCTGTCTCCGCTGTCCCCCGCTGTGTCCCCCGCTGTGTGCCACTGTGTCCCGCTATGTCCCCCGCTTTGTCCTGCTGTGCCCCCGCAGTGTCCCCGCTGTGTCCCGCTGTGTCACACTGTGTCCCGTGGTGTCCCACTTTGTCCCCCGCTGTTTCCCCCACTGTGTCCTCCGCTGAGTCCCCTCTGTATCGACACTGTGTCCCGCTTTGTCCCGCTGGGTCCTCGCTGTGTTCCCCGCTGTGTCCCGCTGTGTCCCCCGCTGTGTCCCCCGCTGTGTCCCGCTGTGTCCTCGCTGGGTCCCCCGCTGTGTCCCGCTGTGTCCCCCACTGTGTCCCGCTGTGTCCGACTGTGTCCCGCTCTGTCCCCGCTGTGTCTAGCTGTGTCCCCGCTGTGTGCCCGCTGTGTCCCGCTGTGTACCCCGCTGTGTCCAGCTGTGTCACCGAGGTGTCCCGCTGTGGACCTACTCTTTCTCCGCTCTGTCCCCCGATTTGTTCCGCTGTGTCCCGCTGTGTCCCCCGCTTTGTCCAACTGTGTCCCCACAGTGTCCCGCTGTGTCCCGCTGTGTCTCACTGTGTCCCGTGGTGTCACTCTTTGTCCCCCGCTGTGTTCTCCGCTGAGTCCCCTCTATGTGGCCGCTGTGTCCCGCTGTGTGCTCACTGTGTCCCCTGCTGTCTCCCGCTTTGTCCCCCGCTGTGTTCCGCTGTGTCCCGCTGCATCCTCGATGTGTCCCCCGCTGTGTCCCACTGTGTCCCACTGTGTCCCCGCTATGTCCCCAGCTGTGTTCCGCTGTGTCCCGCTCTGTACCCCGCTGTGTCCCGCTATGTTCCCACAGTGTCCCGCTGTGTCCCGCTGTGTCCTCGCTGTGTCCCCCGCTGTGTCCTGTTGTGTCCCCAGCTGTGTACCTCGTTGTGTCCCGCTGTGTCCCTGCTGTATCGAGGCTGGGTCCCGCTGGGTCCCGCTGTGTCCTCCCTGTGTCCCCTGCTGTGTCCCGCTGCGTCCGCCATTGTGTCCCGTTGTGTCTACTGCTTTGTCCCCACTGTGTCCCACTGTGTCCCGCTGTGTCCTCGCTGTGTCCCACGCTGTGTTCCGCTGTGGCCTCGCTTTTTTCCCCGCTGTGTCCCGCTGTGTACCCCTCTGTGTCCCCCGCTATATCTCGCTGTGTCCCCCGCTGTGTCCATGCTCTTTCCCCTCTGTGTCCCGCTGTGTCGAGTTGTGTACTGCTGTGTCCCCCGCTGAGTCCCGCTGTGTCCCCGCTGTGTCCCAATGTGTCCTTGCTCTGTCCCCCGCTGTGTACCGCTGTGTCCTTCCTGTGTCCCATGCTGTGTCCCGCTGTGTCCTGCTGTGTCCCCGCTGTGTCCCCCGCTACGTTCCGCTTAGTCCTCCACTGTGTCCCGCTCTGTCCTTGCTGTGTCCCCCACTGTGTGCCGCTGTGTCCTCGCTGTGTCCCCCGCTGTGTCGCGCTGTGTCCTTTTGTGTCACGCTGTTTCCCCGCTGTGTCCCTCTGTGTACCCCGCTGTGTCCAGCTTTGTCCCTGCTGTGTCTCGCTGTGTCCCACGCTCTGTCCCACATTGTGTCCCGCAGTGTCCCCCGCTGTGTCCCGCTGTGTCCACCGCTGAGTCCCCGTTGTGTCACCGCTGTGTCCCGCTGTGTCCTCGCTGTGTCCCCTGCTTTCTCCCACTCTGTCCCCCGCTGTGTCTCACGCTTTGTCCCTGCTGTGTCTCACTGTGTCCCGCTGTGTCCGGCTGTGCCCCCACTGTGTCTCGTTGTGTCCAAAGCTGTGTACCACACTGTGTAACGCTGTGTCCCCGCTATATCGACGCTGTGTCCCGCTGTGTCCTCGCTGTGTTTCCCGCTGTGTCCCCCGCTGTGTCCCCCGCTGTGTCCTCGCTGTGTCCCCTGCTGTGTCCTGCTGTGTCCTCACTGGGTCCCCAACTGTGTCCCGCTGTGTCCCCTGCTGTGTCGTGCTGTGTCCGGCTGTGTCCCGCTCTGTCCCCGCTGTGTCCCGCTGTGTCCCGCTGTGTCCCCGCTGTGTGCCTGCTGTGTCCCGCTGTGTCTGCCCCTTTGTCCCGCTGTGTCCCACTGTGTCCCCGCTGTGTCCCGTTGTGTCCCGCTGTGTCCCCGCTGTGTGCCCGCTGTGTCCCTCTGTGTACCCCGCTGTGTCCAGCTGTGTACCCGCTGTGTCCCGCTGTGTCCCCTCTCTATCCTCTCTCTGTCCTCTGCTGTGTCCCGCTGTGTCCCGCTGTGTCCCGCTGTGTCACACTGTGTTCCGTGTTGTCCCGCTTTGTCCCCCGCTTTGACCTCGCTTTGTTTCTCGATGTGTCCCGCTGTGTACCACTATGTGACCCCGCTGTGTCCCACTCTGTACCCGCTGTGTCCCGCTATGGTCCCGCAGTGTCCCCGCTGTGTCCCGCTGTGTCCTCGCTGTGTCCACCGATGTGTCCCGTTGTGTCCTCAGCTGTGTACCCCGCTGTGTCCCGCTGTGTCCCCTCTGTATCGACGCTGTGTCCTGCTGGGTCCCGCTGTGTCCTCGATGTGTTCCCCGTTGTGTCCCGCTGTGTCCCCCGCTGTGTCCCCCGCTGTGTCCCTGCTGTGTCCCTGCTGTGTCCCCGCTGTGTCCCGCTGTGTCCCGCTTTGTCCTCGCTGTGTCCCAAGCTGTGTACCACTGTGTCCCCCGCTGTGTCCCGCTGTGTCCTGCTGTGTCCCCGTTGTGTCCCACTGTGTCCCCCGCTGTGTCCCGCTGTGTCCCGCTGTGTCCCGCTGTGTCCTGCTGTGTCCACGCTGTGTTCCCGGCTGTGTCCTGCTGTGTACCCCTCTGTGTCCCCCGCTGTGTCCCGCTGTGTCCCCCGCTGTGACCCGCTGTGTCCCGCTGTGTCCCCCGCTGTGACCTGCTGTGTCCCGCTTTGTCCCCTGCTGTGTCCCCACTGTGTGCCCCTTGTGTCCCGCTGTGTACCCCGCTGTGTCCAGCTGTGTTCCCGCTGTGTCCCGCTGTGTCCCCTCTCTGTCCCCTGCTGTCCCCCTTAGTGTCTCCCGCTGTGTCACCTCTCTGACCCCTGCTGTCCCCCGCTGTGTCTCCCGCTGTGTCCCGCTGTGTCCCGCTGTGTCGCCCGCTTTGTCCCGCTGTGCCCCTGCAGTGTCCCCGCTGTGTGACACTGTGTCACACTGTGTCCCGTGTTGTCCCGCTTTGGCCCCCGATGTGACCTCGCTGCGTTTCTCGCTTTGTCCCGCTGTGTACCCTTCTGTGTCCCCCGCTGTGTCCCGCTGTGTACCCCGCTGTGTCCAGCTGGGGCCTCTCTTTGTCCCTCGCTGTCTCCTGCTTTGTCCCACGCTGTGTCCCGCTGTGACCCGCTGTGTCCTCGCTGTGTCCCCTGCTGTGTCCCGCTGTGTTCCCCGCTGTGACCCGCTGTGTTCTGCTGTGTCACCCACTGTGTCTCTGCTGTCTCCCCGCTGTGTCCCACTGTGTCCCGCTGTGTCCCGCTGTGCCCCCACTGTGTCCCGTTGTGTCCACAGTGTGTACCACGCTATGTAACGCTGCCTCCCCGCTGTATCGACGCTGTGTCCCATTGTGTCCCTCTGTGTCCTCGCTGTGTTCCCCACTGTGTCCCGCTGTGTCCCCCGCTGTGTCCCCCGCTGTGTCCTCGCTGTGTCCCCTGTTCTGTCCCGCTGTGTCCTCACTGGGTAGTCCACTGTGTCCCGCTGTGTCCCCCGCTGTGGCCCGCTGTGGCCCGCTGTGTCCCGCTGTGTCCCCCACTTTATCTTGCTGTGTCCCGCAGTGTCCCCGCTGTGTCCCGCTGTGTAACACTGTGTCCCGTGGTGTCCCATTTTGTCCCACGCTGTGTCCCCAGCTGCGTCCCCTCTGTGTCGCCGCTGTGCCCCCTCTCTGTCCTCTGCTGTCCCCCGCTGTGACCCGCTGTGTTCCCAGCTGTGTCCCGCTGTGTCCCGCTGTGTCACAATGTGTTCCGTGTTGTCCCGCTTTGTCCCCCGCTGTGACCTCGCTTTGTTTCCCGATGTGTCCCGCTGTGTACCACTCTGTGACCCCGCTGTGTCCCACTCTGTACCCGCTGTGTCCCTCTATGTTCCCGCAGTGTCCTCGCTGTGTCCCGCTGTGTCCTCGTTGTGTCCACTGCTGTGTCCCGTTGTGTCCTCAGCTGTGTACCCCGCTGTGTCCCGCTGTGTCCCCTCTGTATCGACGCTGTGTCCTGCGGGGTCCCGCTGTGTCCTCGATATGTTCCTCGTTGTGTCCCGCTGTGTCCCCCGCTGTGTCCCTTGCTGTGTCCCTGCTGTGTCCCTGCTGTGTCCCCGCTCTGTCCCGCTGTGTCCCGCTTTGTCCTCGCTGTGTCCCAAGCTGTGTACCGCTGTGTCCCCCGCTGTGTCCCGCTGTGTCCTGCTGTGTCCCCGCTTTGTCCCACTGTGTCCCCCGCTGTGTCCCGCTGTGTACCGCTGTGTCCCGCTGTGTCCCGATGTGTCCCACTGTGTCCGTGCTGTGTTCCCGGCTGAGTCCCGCTGTGTACCCCTCTGTGTCCCCCTCTGTGTGCCGCTGTGTCCCCCGCTGTGACCCGCTGTGTTCCGCTTTGTCCCCCGCTGTGTCCCCACTGTGTGCCCCCTGTGTCCCGCTGTGTACCCTGCTGTGTCCAGCTGTGTTCACGCTGTGTCCCGCTGTGTCCCCTCTCTGTCCCCTGCTGTCCCCCTTTGTGTCTCCCGCTGTGTCCCCTCTCTGTCGCCTGCTGTCCCCCGCTGTGTCTCCCGCTGTGTCCCGCTGTGTCCCGCTGTGTCGCCCGCTTTGTCCCGCTGTGCACTGCAGTGTCCCCGCTGTGTCACACTCTGTCCCGTGGTGTCCCGCTTTGGCCCCCGGTGTGACCTCGCTGTGTTTCTCGCTTTGTCCCGCCGTGTACCCTTCTGTGTTCCCTGCTGTGTCCCTCTGTGTACCCCGCTGTGTCCAGCTGGGTCCTCTCTTTGTCCCTCGCTGTCTCCTGCTTTGTCCCACGCTGTGTCCCGCTGTGACCCGCTGTGTCCTCGCTGTGTCCCCTGCTGTGTCCCGCTGTGTTCCCAGCTGTGACCCGCTGTGTCCCGCTGTGTCCCCCACTGTGTCCCTGCTGTCTCCCCGCTGTGTCCCACTGTGTACCGCTGTGTCCCGCTGTGCCCCCACTGTGTCCCGTTGTGTCCACAGTGTGTACCACACTATGTAACGCTGCCTCCCCGCTGTATCGACGCTGTGTCCCGTTGTGTCCCGCTGTGTCCTCGCTGTGTTCCCCCCTGTGTCCCGCTGTGTCCCCGCTGTGTCCCCCGCTGTGTCCTCGCTGTGTCCCCTGTTGTGTCCCGCTGTGTCCTCACTGGGTAGCCCACTGTGTCCCGCTGTGTCCCCCGCCGTCCCCCGCTGTGTCCCGCTGTGTCCCGCTGTGTCCCCCGCTTTATCTTGCTGTGTCCCGCAGTGTCCCCGCTGTGTCCCGCTGTGTAACACTGTGTCCCGTGGTGTCCCACTTTGTCCCACGCTGTGTCCCCAGCTGTGTCCCCTCTGTGTCGCCGCTGTGTCCCCTCTCTGTCCTCTGCTGTCCCCCGCTGTGTCCCCCGCCGTGTCCCCCGCTGTGACCCGCTGTGTCCCGCTGTGTCCCCCGCTGTGTCCCCACTGTGTGCCCCCTGTGTCCCACTGTGTACCCCACTGTGTCCAGCTGTGTTCCCGCTGTGTCCCGCTGTGACCCGCTGTGTTCCCAGCTGTGTCCCGCTGTGTAGCCCTCTGTGTCCCCCTCTGTGTCCCGCTGTGTTCTCCGCTGTGTCCCGCTGTGTCCCGCTGTGTCCCCCGCTGTGTCCCTGCTGTGTCCCCACTGTGTCCTGCTGTATACTGCTGTGTCCCCCGCTGAGTCCCGCTGTGTCCCCGCTGTGTCCCGCTGTGTTCCCCATGTGTCCCCCGCTGTGTCCCACCGTGTCCCACTGTGTCCCCCACTGTTTCCCCCGCTGTGTCCGGCTGTGTCACCCCGCTGTGTGCCGCTGTGTCCTGCTATGTCCCCCGCTTTGTCCTGCTGTGA
>NW_012287803.1:0-9423 GCF_000151885.1 Dipodomys ordii
TCCCCAGCTGTGTGCCCGCTGTGTCCCGCTGTGTACCCCGCAGTGTTCAGCTGTGTCACCGCTGGGTCCCGCTGTGGCCCATCTCTGTCTCAGCTGTACCCCGCTGTGTCCCCCGCTGTGTTCTGCTGTGTCCCGCTATGTCCCCCGCTTTGTCCTGCTGTGTCTCCGCAGTGTCCCCGCTGTGTCCCACTGTGTCACACTGTGCCCCGTGGTGTCCCACTTTGTCCCCCGCTGTGTCCCCCGCTGTGTCCCCCACTGAGTCCCCTCTGTTTCGACGCTGTGTCCCGCTGTTTTCCGCTGTGTCCTCGCTGTGTTCCCCGCTGTGTCCCGCTGTGTCCCCCGTTGTGTCCACCGCTGTGTCCTCGCTGTGTCCCGCTGTGTCCCGCTGTGTCCCCGCTGTGTGCCCGCTGTGTCCCGCTGTGTACCCCGCTGTGTCCAGCTGTGTCCTTTTGTGTCACACTGTTTCCCTCTGTGTCCCTGCTGTGTCCCTCTGTGTACCCCGCTGTGTCCAGCTTTGTCCCCGCTGTGTCTCGCTGTGTCCCATTCTCTGTCCCACACTGTGTCCCGCAGTGTCCCCCGCTGCGTCCCGTTGTGTCCCCCGCTGTCTCCCACTTTGTCCCACGCTGTGTCCCGCTCTATCCCGCTGTGTCCTCACTCTGTCCCCCGCTGTGTCCCGCTGTGTCCCCGCTGTGTCCCAAGCTGTGTCCCGCTGTGTTCCGCTGTGTCCTCGCTGTGTCCCCTGCTGTGTCCCATTGTGTCCCCAGCTGTGTACCCCGCTGAGTCCCGCTGTGTGCCCGCTGTATCGACGCTGTGTCCCGCTGGGTCCCGCTGTTTGCCCCACTGTGACCCTCTGTGTCCCCAACTGTGTACCCTGCTGTGTAACGCTGTGTCCCGACTGTATCGACGCTGTGTCCCGCTGGGTCCCGCTGTGTCCCCCGCTTTGTCCTGCTGTGTCTCCGCAGTGTCCCCGCTGTGTCCCGCTGTGTCACACTGTGTCCCGTGGTGTCCCACTTTGTACCCCGATGTGTCCCCCGCTGTGTCCCCCACTGATTCCCCTCTGTTTCGACGCTGTGTCCCGCTGTTTTCCGATGTGTCCTCGCTGTGTTCCCCGCTGTTTCCCGCTGTGTCCTCGCTGTGTCCCCCGCTGTGTCCAGCTGTGTCCCCCGCTGTGTCCCGTTGTGTCCGACTGTGTCGCGCTCTGTCCCCACTGTGTCCCGCTGTGTCCCGCTGTGTCCCCGCTGTGTGCCCGCTGTGTCCCGCTGTGTATCCCGCTGTGTCCAGCTGTGTCCTTTTGTGTCACACTGTTTCCCTCTGTGTCCCTGCTGTGTCCCTCTGTGTACCCCGCTGTGTCCAGCTTTGTCCCCGCTGTGTCTCGCTGTGTCCCATGCTCTGTCCCACACTGTGTCCCGCAGTGTCCCCCGCTGCGTCCCGCTGTGTCCCCCGCTGTCTCCCACTTTGTCCCACGCTGTGTCCCGCTCTATCCCGCTGTGTCCTCGCTCTGTCCCCCGCTGTGTCCCCGCTGTGTCCCAAGCTGTGTCCCGCTGTGTTCCGCTGTGTCCTCGCTGTGTCCCTTGCTGTGTCCCATTGTGTCCCCAGCTGTGTACCCCGCTGAGTCCCGCTGTGTGCCCGCTGTATCGACGCTGTGTCCCGCTGGGTCCCGCTGTTTGCCCCACTGTGACCCTCTGTGTCCCCAACTGTGTACCCTGCTGTGTAACGCTGTGTCCCGGCTGTATCGACGCTGTGTCCCGCTGGGTCCCGCTGGGTCCTGCTGTGTCCCGCTGTGTACCCCGCTGTGTCCCGCTATGTTCCCGCACTGTCCCCGCTGTGTCCCGCTGTGTCCCACTGTGTCCCGTGGTGTCCCAGTTTGTCCGCGCTGTGTCTCGCTGTGTCCCACGCTCTGTCCCACACTGTGTCCCGCAGTGTCCCCCGCTGTGTCCCGCAGTGTCCCCCGCTGTGTCCTGCTGTGTCCCCGGCTGTGTCCCATTGTGTCCCCCGCTGAGTCCCCGCTGTGTCACCGCTGTGTCCCGCTGTTTCCTCGCTGAGTCCCCTGATGTCTCCCTTTCTGTCCCCCGCTGTGTCTCATGCTTTGTCCCCGCTGTGTCCCACTGTGTCCCGCTGTGTCCCGCTGTGCCCCCACTGTGTCCCCGCTGTGTCCCTGCTGTGTCCCTGCTGTGTCGCCGCTGTGTCCCGCTGTGTCCTGCTGTGTCCTCGCTGTGTCCCACGCTGTGTTCCGCTGTGTCCCCTGCTGTGTCCGGCTGTGTCCCGCTGTGTCCCCGCTGTGTCCCGCTTTGTCCTTGCTGTGTCCCCAGCTGTGTACCCCACTGTGTCCCGCTGTGTCCCTGCTGTATCGACGCTGGGTCCCGCTGGGTCCCGCTGTGTCCTCCCTTTGTCCCCCGCTGTGTCCCGCTGTGTCCAGCACTGTGTCCCGCTGTGTCTACTGCTGTGCCCCCGCTGTGTCCTGCTGTGTCCCACTGGGTTTCTGCTGTATCCACGCTGGGTCCCGCTGGGTCCTGCTCTGTCATCCCTGTGTCCCCCGCTGTGTCCCGCTGTGTCCCCCGCTGTGTCTCTGCTGTGTCCCCGCTGTGTCCCCGCTGTGTCCCGCTTTGTCCCGCTGTGTACTGCTGTGTCCCCCGCTGAATCCCGCTGTGTCCCAATATGTCCTCGCTCTGTTCCCCGCTGTATCCCTCTGTGTCCTCCCTGTGTCCCCCGCTGTGTCCCGCTGTGTCCCGCTGTGTCCCCGCTGTGTGCCCGCTGTGTCCCGCTGTGTACCCCGCTGTGTCCGGCTGTGTCACCGCTTTGTCTCGCTATGGCCACTCTCTGTCTCCGCTGTCCCCCGCTGTGTCCCCCGCTGTGTCCCGCTCTGTCCCGCTGTGTCACACTATGTCCCGTGGTGTCCCACTTTGTCCCACGCTGTGTCCCCCGCTGAGTCCCCTCTGTGTCGCCGCTGTGTCCCCCTGTGTCCTCGCTGTGTCCCCCGCTGTCTCCCGCTTTGACTCCCGCTGTGTTCCGCTGTGTCCCGCTGTGTCCCCGCTGTGTCCCCAGCTGTGTCCCGCTGTGTCCCGCTGTGTACCCGCTGTGTCCTGCTATGTTCCCGCAGTGTCCCCGCTGTGTCCCGCTGTGTCCCGCTGTGTCCTTGCTGTGTCCCCAGCTGTGTACCCCACTGTGTCCCGCTGTGTCCCTGCTGTATCGACGCTGGGTCCCGCTGGGTCCCGCTGTGTCCTCCCTTTGTCCCCCGCTGTGTCCCGCTGTGTACGGCACTGTGTCCCGCTGTGTCTACTGCTGTGTCCCCGCTGTGTCCCGCTGTGTCCAGCTGGGTCCCTGCTGTATCCACGCTGGGTCCCGCTGGGTCCTGCTCTGTCATCCCTGTGTCCCCCGCTGTGTCCCGCTGTGTCCCCCGCTGTGTCTCTGCTGTGTCCCCGCTGTGTCCCGCCTTGTCCAGCTGTGTACTGCTGTGTCCCCCGCTGAATCACGCTGTGTCCCAATGTGTCCCAATGTGTCCTCGCTCTGTCCCCCGCTATGTCCCGCTGTGTCCTCCCTGTGTCCCCCGCTGTGTCCCGCTGTGTCCCGCTGTGTCCCCCGCTGTGTTCCCCGCTATGTCCCGCTGTGTCCCCCGCTGTGTCCCATTGTGTCCTTGCTGTGTCCCATGCTGTGTGCCGCTGTGTCCTCGATGTGTCCCCCGCTGTGTCCCGCTGTGTCCTGCTGTGTCACGCTGTTTCCCCGCTGCGTCCCCACTGTGTCCCTCTGTGTACCCCGCTGTGTCCAGCTTTGTCCCAGCTGTGTCTCGCTGTGACCCACACTCTGTCCCCCACTGTGTCCCGCTCTGTCCCCCTCTGTGTCCCGCTGTGTCCCCCGCTGTGTCCCACTGTGTCCCCGCAGTGTCACTGCTGTTTCCTGCTGTGTCCCGCTGTGTTCCGTGGTGTCCCTCTTTGTCTCCCGCTGTGTCCCCCGCTGAGACCCCGCTGTGTCAACACTGTGTCCCCCTGTGTCCTGGCTGTGTCCCCCGCTGTCTCCAGCTCTGTACCCCGCTGTGTCTCACGCTTTGTCCCCGCTGTGTCCCACTGTGTCCCGCTGTGTCCCGCTGTGCCCCCACTGTGTCCCCGCTGTGTCCCGCTGTGTCCTCGCTGTGTTCCCCACTGTGTCCCGCTGTGTCCCCCGCTGTGTCTCCCGCTGGGTCCTCGTTGTGTCCCCTGTTGTTCCCGCTGTGTCCTCACTGGGTAGCCCACTGTGTCCCACTGTGTCCTCCGCTGTGTACCACGCTGTGTAACTCTGTGTGCCCGCTGTATCGACGCTGTGTCCCGCTGTGTCCACGCTGTGTCCTCGCTGTGTTCCCCGCTGTGTCCTGCTGTGTCCCCCGCTGTGTTCCCCGCTGTGTCCCCCTGTGTCCCCCGCTGTGTCCTGCTGTGTCCCCCGCTGTGTTCCCCGCTGTGTCCCCCTGTGTCCCCCGCTGTGTCCTGCTGTGTCCTCGCTGGGTCTCCCGCTTGGTCCCGCTGTGTCCCCCACTGTGTCCCGCTGTGTCCCGCTGTGTCCTCGCTGTGTCCCCCACTGTGTCCCGTTGTGTCCCCAGCTGTGTCCCCCGCTATGTCCTGCTGTGTGTACTGCTGTGTCCACGCTGTGTCCCGCTGTGTCTCGCTGTGTCCCGCTGTGTCCTCTCTGTGTCCCCTGCTATGTTCCGCTGTGTCCTCGCTGTGTCCCCCGCTGTGTCCCCATTGTGTCCTCCGCTGTGTCGCTCTGTGTCCCGCTGTGTCCCCCGCTGTGTCCGCTGCTGTGTCCTGCTGTGTCCCCCGCTGTGTCCTCGCTGAGTCCCGCTGTGTCTCGCTGTGCCCCCACTCTGTCCCGTTGTGTCCACAGCTGGGTACCACGCTGTGTAACTCTGTGTGCCTGCTGTATCGACGCTGTGTCCCGCTGTGTCCACGCTGTGTCCTCGCTGTGTTCCCCGCTGTGTCCTGCTGTGTCCCCCGCTGTGTTCCCCGCTGTGTCCCCCTGTGTCCCCCGCTGTGTCCTGCTGTGTCCTCGCTGGGTCTCCCGCTGGGTCCCGCTGTGTCCCCCACTGTGTCCCGCTGTGTCCCGCTGTGTCCTCGCTGTGTCCCCCGCTGTGTCCCGTTGTGTCCCCAGCTGTGTCCCCCGCTATGTCCCGCTGTGTGTACTGCTGTGTCCACGCTGTGTCCCGCTGTGTCTCGCTGTGTCCCGCTGTGTCCTCTCTGTGTCCCCTGCTATGTTCCGCTGTGTCCTCGCTGTGTCCCCCGCTGTGTCCCGCTGTGTCCCCATTGTGTCCTCCCCTGTGTCGCTCTGTGTCCCGCTGTGTCCCCAGCTGTGTCTGTTGCTGTGTGCTGCTGTGTCCCCCGCTGTGTCACCAATGTGTCCCGCTGTGTCCTCGCTGAGTCCCGCTGTGTCTCGCTGTGCCCCCACTCTCTCCCGTTGTGTCCACAGCTGGGTACCACGCTGTGTAACACTGTGTCCCCGCTGTATGGACGCTGTGTCCTGCTGTGTCCCGCTGTGTCCTTGCTGTGTTCCCCGCTGTGTCCCTCTGTGTCCCCAGCTGTGTCACGCGCTGTGTCCCGCTGTGTCCTCGCTGGGTCCCCCGCTGTGTCCCGCTGTGCCCCCTGCTGTGTTCGGCTGTGTCCCGCTATGTCTCGCTCGGTCCCTGCTGTGTCCCGCTGTGTCCCCGCTGTGTGCCCGGCTGTGTCCTGCTGTGTACTCTGTTGTGTCCAGCTGTGTCACCGCTGTGTCTTGCTTTGTCCCCTCTCTGTCTCCGCTGTCCCCAGCTGTGTCCCCCGCTGTGTCCCGCTGTGTCCCGCTGTGTCCCCTGCTTTGTCCCGCTGAGTCCCCTCTGTGTCGCCGCTGTGTCCCGCAGTGTCCTCGCTGTGTCCCCCGCTGTCTGCCGCTTTGTCCCCGCTGTGTCCCTAGCTGAGTCCCACTGTGTCCCACTGTGTACCCCGTTGTGTCCCACTATGTTCCCGCAGTGTCCCCGCTGTGTACCGCTGTGTCCCGCTGGGTACTCTCTGTGTCCCCCGCAGTGTCCCGTTGTGTCCCCAGCTATGCACCCTGCTGTGTCCCGCTGTGTCCCCGCTGTAACGACGCTGGGTCCCGCTGGGTCCCGCTATGTCCTCCATGTGTTCCCCGCTGTGTCCCTTTGTGTCCCCAGTTGTGTACCTCGCTGTGTCCCGCTGTGTCCCCGCTGTATCGACGCTGGGTCCCGCTGGGTCCCGCTGTGTCCCGCTGTGCCCCCACTGTGTCCCCGCTGTGTCCCGCTGTGTCCTCGCTGTGTTCCCCACTGTGTCCCGCTGTGTCCCCCGCTGTGTCTCCCGCTGGGTCCTCGTTGTGTCCCCTGTTGTTCCCGCTGTGTCCTCACTGGGTAGCCCACTGTGTCCCACTGTGTCCTCCGCTGTGTACCACGCTGTGTAACTCTGTGTGCCCGCTGTATCGACGCTGTGTCCCGCTGTGTCCATGCTGTGTCCTCGCTGTGTTCCCCGCTGTGTCCTGCTGTGTCCCCCGCTGTGTTCCCCGCTGTGTCCCCCTGTGTCCCCCGCTGTGTCCTGCTGTGTCCCCCGCTGTGTTCCCCGCTGTGTCCCCCTGTGTCCCCCGCTGTGTCCTGCTGTGTCCTCGCTGGGTCTCCCGCTTGGTCCCGCTGTGTCCCCCACTGTGTCCCGCTGTGTCCCGCTGTGTCCTCGCTGTGTCCCCCACTGTGTCCCGTTGTGTCCCCAGCTGTGTCCCCCGCTATGTCCTGCTGTGTGTACTGCTGTGTCCACGCTGTGTCCCGCTGTGTCTCGCTGTGTCCCGCTGTGTCCTCTCTGTGTCCCCTGCTATGTTCCGCTGTGTCCTCGCTGTGTCCCCCGCTGTGTCCCCATTGTGTCCTCCGCTGTGTCGCTCTGTGTCCCGCTGTGTCCTCCGCTGTGTCCGCTGCTGTGTCCTGCTGTGTCCCCTGCTGTGTCACCAATGTGTCCCGCTGTGTCCTCGCTGAGTCCCGCTGTGTCTCGCTGTGCCCCCACTCTGTCCCGTTGTGTCCACAGCTGGGAACCATGTTGTGTAACACTGTGTTCCCGCTGTATCAACGCTGTGTCCTGCTGTGTCCCGCTGTGTCCTTGCTGTGTTCCCCGCTGTGTCCCGCTGTGTCCCCAGCTGTGTCACGCGCTGTGTCCCGCTGTGTCCTCGCTGGGTCCCCCGCTGTGTCCCGCTGTGCCCCCTGCTGTGTTCGGCTGTGTCTCTCTATGTCTCGCTCGGTCCCTGCTGTGTCCCGCTGTGTCCCGCTGTGTCCCCGCTGTGTGCCCGGCTGTGTCCTGCTGTGTACTCCGTTGTGTCCAGCTGTGTCACCGCTGTGTCTTGCTTTGGCCCCTCTCTGTCTCCGCTGTCCCCCGCTGTGTCCCCCGCTGTGTCCCGCTGTGTCCCGCTGTGTCCCCCGCTTTGTCCCGCTGAGTCCCCTCTGTGTCGCCGCTGTGTCCCGCTGTGTCCTCGCTTTGTCCCCCGCTGTCTGCCGCTTTGTCCCCGCTGTGTCCCTAGCTGTGTCCCGCTGTGTCCCACTGTGTACCCCGCTGTGTCCCACTATGTTCCCGCAGTGTCCCCGCTGTGTCCCGCTGTGTCCCGCTGGGTACTCTCTGTGTCCCCCGCAGTGTCCCGTTGTGTCCCCAGCTATGCACCCTGCTGTGTCCCGCTGTGTCCCCGCTGTAACGACGCTGGGTCCCGCTGGGTCCCGCTATGTCCTCCATGTGTTCCCCGCTGTGTCCCTTTGTGTCCCCAGTTGTGTACCTCGCTGTGTCCCGCTGTGTCCCCGCTGTATCGACGCTGGGTCCCGCTGGGTCCCGCTGTGTCCTCCCTGTGTCCCCCGCTGTGTCCCGCTGTGTCCCACTGTGTCCGCCACTGTGTATCACGCTGTGTTCCGCTGGGTCCTCGCTGTGTCCCGCTCTATCCCGCTGTGTCCTCGCTCTGTCCCCCGGTGTGTCCTGCTGTGTCCCCGCTGTGTCCCAAGCTGTGTCCCGCTGTGTACCCCACTGTGTCCCCCTCTGTGTCCCGCTGTGTCCCCCGCTGTGTCCCGCTGTGTCCCGCTGTGTCCCCCGCTGTGTCCCTGCTGTGTCCCCGCTGTGTCCTGCTGTATACTGCTGTGTCCCCCGCTGAGTCCTGCTGTGTCCCCGCTGTGTCCCGCTGTGTTCCCCATGTGTCTCCCGCTGTGTCCCACCGTGTCCCACTGTGTCCCCCACTGTTTCCCCCGCTGTGTCCGGCTGTGTCCCCCGCTGTGTCCCGCTGTGTCCACTGCTGTGTCCCCGCTGTGTCCCGCTTTTTCCCCGGCTGTGTCCCGCTGTGTCCTCACTGTGTCCCCCGCTGTATCCCGCTGTGTCCTCGCTGTGTCCCCAGCTGTGTCCCGCTGTGTTCCCCGCTTTGTCCCGCTGTGTCCCACTGTGTCCCCGCTGTGTCCCGCTGTGTCCCGCTGTGTCCCCTCTGTGTGCCCGCTGTGTCCCGCTGTGTACCCCGCTGTGTCCAGCTATGTCACCGCTGTGTTCCGCTGTGGCCCATCTCTGTCTCCACTGTCCCCCGCTGTGTCCCCCACTGTGTGCCGCTGTGTCCCGCTATGTCCCCCGCTTCATCCCGCTTTGTCCACCGCTGTGTTCCGCTGTTTCCCGCTGTGTCCTTGCTGTGTCCCGTGGTGTCTCACTTTGTCCCCGCTGTGTCCCCAGCTGTGTGCCCGCTGTGTCCCGCTGTGTACCCCGCAGTGTTCAGCTGTGTCACCGCTGGGTCCCGCTGTGGCCCATCTCTGTCTCAGCTGTACCCCGCTGTGTCCCCCGCTGTGTTCCGCTGTGTCCCGCTGTGTCCCCCGCTTTGTCCTGCTGTGTCTCCGCAGTGTCCCCGCTGTGTCCCGCTGTGTCACACTGTGTCCCGTGGTGTCCCACTTTGTACCCCGATGTGTGCCCCGCTGTGTCCCCCACTGATTCCCCTCTGTTTCGACGCTGTGTCCCGCTGTTTTCCGCTGTGTCCTCGCTGTGTTCCCCGCTGTGTCCCGCTGTGTCCTCGCTGTGTCCCCCGCTGTGTCCAGCTGTGTCCCCCGCTGTGTCCCGTTGTGTCCGACTGTGTCGCGCTCTGTCCCCACTGTGTCCCGCTGTGTCCCCCTGTGTCCCCGCTGTGTGCCCGCTGTGTCCCGCTGTGTACCCCGCTGTGTCCAGCTGTGTCCTTTTGTGTCACACTGTTTCCCTCTGTTTCCCTGCTGTGTCCCTCTGTGTACCCCGCTGTGTCCAGCTTTGTCCCCGCTGTGTCTCGCTGTGTCCCATGCTCTGTCCCACACTGTGTCCCGCAGTGTCCCCCGCTGCGTCCCGCTGTGTCCCCCGCTGTCTCCCACTTTGTCCCACGCTGTGTCCCGCTCTATCCCGCTGTGTCCTCGCTCTGTCCCCCGCTGTGTACACCACGCTGTGTCCCAAGCTGTGTCCCGCTGTGTTCCACTGT
>NW_012287804.1:0-1500 GCF_000151885.1 Dipodomys ordii
GCTGTGTCCCGCTGTGTCCCGCTGTGTCCTCGCTGTGTTCCCCGATGTGTCCCGCTGTGTCCCCTGCTGTGTCCCCCGGTGTGTCCCCTTCTGTGTCCCCCGCTGTGTCCTCGCTGTGTCCCCCGCTGTGTCCCGCTGTGTCCTCGCTGGGTCCCCCGCTGTGTCCCGCTGTGTCCCCCACTGTGTCCCGCTGTGTCCGACTGTGTCCAGCTCTGTCCCCGCTGTGTGCCCGCTGTGTTCCGCTGTGTCCCCGCTGTGTGCCCGTTGTGTCCCGCTGTGTACCACGCTGTGTCCAGCTGTGTCACCGAGGTGTCCCGTTGTGGCCCTACTCTGTCTCCGCTCTGTCCCCCGCTTTGTTCCGTTGTGTCCCGCTGTGTCCCCCGCTTTGTCCTACTGTGTCCCCACAGTGTCCCGCTGTGTCCCGCTGTGTCTCACTGTGTCCCGTGGTGTCCCTCTTTGTCCCCCGCTGTGTCCCTCACTGAGTCCCCTCTGTGTGGCCGCTGTGTCCTGCTGTGTGCTCACTGTGTCCCCCCGCTGTCTCCCGCTTTGTCCCCCGCTGAGTTCCGCTGTGTCCCGCTGCGTCCTCGATGAGTCCCCGTTGTGTCACCGCTGTGTCCCGCTGTGTCCTCGCTGTGTCCCCTGCTTTCTCCCTCTCTGTCCCCCGCTGTGTCTCACGCTTTGTCCCTGCTGTGTCCCACTGTGTCCCGCTGTGTGCGGCTGTGCCCCCACTGTGTCCCGTTGTGTCCAAAGCTGTGTACCATGCTGTGTCCCGCTGTGTCCCCTCTGTATCGACGCTGTGTCCTGCTGGGTCCTGCTGTGTCCTCGATGTGTTCCCCGTTGTGTCCCGCTGTGTCCCCCGCTGTGTCCCTGCTGTGTCCCTGCTGTGTCCCCGCTGTGTCCCGCTGTGTCCTGCTTTGTCCTCGCTGTGTCCCAAGCTGTGTACCGCTGTGTCCCCCGCTGTGTCCCGCTGTGTCCTGCTGTGTCCCCTCTGTGTCCCACTGTGTCCCCCGCTGTGTCCCGCTGTGTACCACTGTGTCCCGCTGTGTCCTGCTTAGTCCACGCTGTGTTCCCGGCTGTGTCCCGCTGTGTACCCCTCTGTGTCCCCCGCTGTGTCCCGCTGTGTCCCCCGCTGTGACCCGCTGTGTCCCGCTTTGTCCCCTGCTGTGTCCCCACTGTGTGCCCCTTGTGTCCCGCTGTGTACCCCGCTGTGTCCAGCTGTGTTCCCGCTGTGTCCCGCTGTGTCCCCTCTCTGTCCCCTGCTGTCCCCCGCTGTGTCTCCCGCTGTGTCCCCTCTCTGTCCCCTGCTGTCCCCCGCTGTGTCTCCCGCTGTGTCCCGCTGTGTCCCGCTGTGTCGCCCGCTTTGTCCCGCTGGGCCCCTGCAGTGTCCCCGCTGTATCACACTGTGTCACACTGTGTCCCGTGTTGTCCCGCTTTGGCCCCCGCTGTGACCTCGCTGTGTTATCTCGCTGTGTCCCGCTGTGTACCATTCTGTGTCCCCCG
>NW_012287805.1:0-1215 GCF_000151885.1 Dipodomys ordii
GTGGTTTGGTGTGGTTTGCTCTGGGTGGGGTATGAGCTCAGGACGTCCCTGCGCTCTTGTTCAGGGCAGCATTGTTATTTATTCTTTGAGTCACAGCTCCACCTCCCGGTTTTCTGTGGGTAATGGAGCTACAAGTCGCATGGCCTTCCTGCCCGGGGCTAGCTTCGAACCACGATCCTCAGACCTCAGCCTCCTGGGTAGCTGGGATCACCCTGCCACGGAGCTCCCGGCTGGACGCACGTCCGAAACCGACCTCACTGTTTATTTCCCCATCTTTCTTTCCCGACTTCAGAGATGGACTGCCTCTCCCACGACCGCCTGACCCCTCTCCGCGGAGAAGCCAAGGTCGTTAGGTTCAGGGCTTCCATCTTCTCGCAGGGCCTCCCCAAGGTCACCCGCTCCTCCTCCGGCCCAGCGGCCCGGGGCAGCGTCCGCGTCCCCCGGCGCTCTAGGCCGCGGCCGGCGCGCGGCGGCGCCGTCATCGTCTCGCTGGTCGCCGGCGCTCGAGCTCGGCGGCTACTCTAGCATGCCGCTAGGGCTCGCGACTCTATCCCCTTCTCTATGGTGGACTGCTCTCCATCGTCCCGAGTCTCCTCGCGGAGGGCCTTCCCGCGGCTACCTCAGTGCTCCTTGTGAGTCGCAGCCGTAGAAGCATCTGGAGCTCCGCCAGTCTCCCCGGGCTCCTCGGCTCTGGGAGGATCGACGCGGAGTGGGAGGGGGCCGAAGTGCATCCGAAGGAGCCGTTCTCTCTCGCCGATCTTCTCTATGGTCGCTTCCTCCGGAGGGGAAAAAAAAAAAGAGGCGGGGGGGGGGTCCTTGCGCATGCGCAGATCCAGGCTGGGCGCTCGCCGCCGAGGGGCGGGGGGCGCAGGGAGCGGGAGCCGCCGCCGCCGCCGCCGCCGCCGCTGCCGCCGCCGCCTCCGGAGCTAACCGCGGGGACCGAGATGCAGGTGGGACCGGAACCGGAACCCCCCCCTCTTCCAGTGTCTCTTCCTCTCTGCGACCCGACCCCCGGCGCCTGAGAGGATCTCTGGGAGGAGTGGGCGTGGGGGGCCCGGGGCCGGAGGGCGCTCGCAGAGTGCGGCACCGCGGGGCTCCGGGAAGGGGCGTGGGGGGGGGCGGCCCGCAGCAGGGCCGGGGCGGAGTGCACTGATCACAAGGCCCGGAGGGTCTCAGTCGGGAGCGGAGCTCTGCACCCGCCACCACCCGCCCTTC
>NW_012287806.1:0-2226 GCF_000151885.1 Dipodomys ordii
ATTGACCCAGGGCCTCATGCATGCGAGGCAAGCACTCTACCACTGAGCCACCTTCCCAGCCCCATATACATGTTTTCATATTTCTCAATTCTGTGGCATATAATCATATATATAATCATATATAATATATTTATAATGATATATAATATATATAATCATATGTATATGATTTTTTATATATATGGTCTAATGATATTTTAGCCTAGGCTGACCTTTAACTTACTATGAAAGTCATGATTTTCTTCCCTCAGCCACCAGAGTGCCTGGGTTATAGGCACACACCCTTTACTTCCCCAGCTATTTGGAGATAATTCCAAGGTAAATTCTTACATCATTTCTGTTCTCATACTGATTGCAACACAAACTGACATTTAGTTTTTCTTTTTGACTGAAGTGTTCTGCCTAGGAATTAATAAAGCAAGCAGACACACCCTCTGACCACTGGAGCACTCTGTAAAAATAACCACCAATTATTTCCTTGATTAAAACCTCAGGTAGAAATTATTTCCTAATGGTTTTGCAGCGCATATGGTCCCAGATCCGTTCCCGCTGTTTTTAATCAATGCAATCATCGGCAGCTACTGTACCTTGATTCCGTCCATAGCGGTTGTCCCTGCCCATCATGTTAATCACTGTGTAAAAACAGCTAAGAAACATGAACAGGGAAAGTTAGAATGCTTAGTCCATGCTTGGGAGCCAAAACAGCCTGTAAACTTGCTCCCTAATTACCTCTGTAGCAAAGGAATCACCTGCTCTTTTAATTGTGTATGCACCATGAAGCTCATTCAACTGGCAGCCTGTCAAAAAGTTGAAAAGATGCAATGGTGAATTAAAGAGAAATCTTACTGGTAAGTTTAGAATACACTTAGGTGGCTTCAACTTATTCACCTCATGTAATAATTTAATTTAGTATTAAAGACTCTTCAACCAAATGAAATCCCATTCACACCAGAGAAAGGTATCAGAGTAAATGTCAAAGTATCTTCCAATTTGAATACTGCAAATGCCTTGATATGTTTTGAATTTGCTTTTCTTTTATTAAGGGTGAGTGGGTAACAATCCTATGATATATTTTTACTGCTAGTTCTCATAGTTATTACAAAGATATATAGCTGTTAATTTCTAAATAAGCTATATATATATATATATATATATATATATCCTTTTTTTTTTCCTTTTGGGTCTAAGACCAGGACGGGAACTTGTACCTGATGCTTTTACTCATTAGCTAGTACTCTACCAACTGAGCCACTCCCCTAAGCCAAATTTATATATTTCTTACATAAATTTAGGTTCGAAGCAACATAGGCAACACATAAGATGTTATATTTCTCCTGATGCAGACTTCCAACAGTTTGGCTTTGACAACTACCATGGAGATTTGTGATGCAATTAATGAGCCTAAATTCTGTATTTTATTTTTAAGAAATCTGGCTATAGCTGTTAAATTGAATTGACTGCCAACTAGTCGGATATTACTCTCAATTTTAAAAAAATTACAAATTTTATAATTATTAGTTATATTTTTATACTTACTAAAATTTGTAATGTTATATGTCTAATCATCACAAAGTTAATGTAAAATTGGGATTTTGAGAAATATGTCTTTTTTTCTTCAAATGTGTTTTTATTGTAAAGATACTGTACAGAGGGATTACAATTATATGAGCAAGGTAATGAGTCCATTTCCTATCGAGCATTGTTCACACCTACTTTATTTTTCTACTACCATCCCTTTCCTCCCCACATCCTAAACTCCTCTCTCCCCACCCCCCACAAAGTTGTAAAGTTCATTTTCAACATACTATATTGTGCATCTCATTGTTACAATGGGTCATCCTGTATCCTTATTTCAGCATTTTATTATTTCCCTTCCCCTCCCCAAATTAGAAAAATGTATACAAGATGCAAGACACTGCAATCAAATACAGTGACAACAGGGATTGTACCATGGGAGAAGAACAAAGAAACAAAAAAAATAACATAGTACATTATAAGTACATTTAAAAGAACAGCAACAAAGATTAAACTTCTGTGTCCCTATCTTGGGGTTCATTTCACTTAGCATCACGTTATATGGTCATATGTACATAGCTTTTAACCTCTTCTGCTTGTCCTAGACATATACTAGTTATTGCAGATAAGGAAAACAAGGGACCTATGTTTCTTTGGGGCCTGGCTTACTTCACTTAATAAAAATTTTTTCCCAAGTCTTTTCATTTCCTC
>NW_012287807.1:0-585 GCF_000151885.1 Dipodomys ordii
CTGTCTGTCTCCTCTCTCTACGTCAGTGGGAATTTCCAGCCAGGAAGTGAGATGAGTGAGCGAGAGAGAACGAGAGAGAAGTCGAGCCGCGAGCCCCGGCAGGAAGAGGAGGTTTCGCCACCGGAGCGAGCGGCCCGGCGACGCGCTGACAGCTTCCCCTGCCCTTCCCGTCGCTCCCGAGCCAGCGCCGCCGCCGCCGCCCTCGGCCTGCGCCCGGACACCCGCCCCGAGCAGCCCCGGACACCCGGCTCCGAGAGCCCGGCGCCCGCCCAGGCCCGAGCCCCGGCGGCCAGCAAAGCGGCGCCGCCGCCCCCGCCGCCCGGCCGCCGCGCGCCCTGCGCTCCCCTCCGCCCGCGCTGCGGACATGGCGCGGCGCTGACCCGCCCGGCTCGGCCCCGCCACCCTCGCGCACCCCGACCTCCCCCCCGCCCCGATCCGCACTCGGGATCGCCCCCCGGCCCTGCCTCGGCCTCCAGCCACCGCCTCCGGCCCGCAGGCGCGGAGAGGCCGCGCGCCGCCTCGCCACCAGGGTAAGCCACAAACTCCAGGCGGGCCAGTGGAAAATCATTAGAGAAAGAGCACCTG
>NW_012287808.1:0-4280 GCF_000151885.1 Dipodomys ordii
GGGACACAGTGGGGAACACAGAGAGAGACACAGCAGACACAGCGGGACACAGCGTCGATACAGCGGGGACACCGCGGGTACACAGCTGTTGACACAACGGGACACAGTTGCGGACACAGCGGGACACAGCGGGACACAGTGGGGCACAGCGGGGACAAAACGGGAGACACAGTGGGGAACAGAGCAGGAAACAGCGGGGGACACAGAAAGGACACAGTGGGGACACAGCGAGACTCAGCCGGGGATACAGCGGGGGACAAAGCGGGACACCACGGGACACAGTGGGACACAGCGGGACACAGCGGGGTCACTGCGGGACACAGTGGGGGACAAAGCGGGACACAGCGGGACACAGCGGGGACGCAGCAGGACACAGCAGGACACAGCGGGACACGGCGGGGGACACAGCGGGACACAGAGGGGGACACAGCGAGGACACAGCGGGACACAGAGGGACACAGCGGGGGACAGAGCGAGGACACAGTGGGGGACAAAGTGGGGGAAACAGCTGGACACAGCGGGGAACACAGCGAGACCACATCGGGACCCAGCGGGACACAGCGTCGATACAGCGGAGACACAGCGTTACACAGCATGGTACAAAGCTGTGGACAAAACGGGATACAGTGGGAGCACAGCGGGACACAGCGGGACACAGTGGGACACAGCGGGACACAGCGGGACACAGCGGGGACAGAGCAGGACACAGTCGGACACAGCGGGACACAGCGGGGCACACAGCGGGAGACAAAGAGGGACACCACGGAACACAGCGGGACACAGCAGAAAACAGCAGTGACACTGCGGGGACACTGTGGGACACAGCGGGGGACACAGCGGGACACAGAGGGGGACAGATTGGGACACAGTGTGGGACACAGCCGGACACAGCAGGGGAAACAATGGGGGACACAGCGGGACACAGCGGGACACAGCGAGGACACAGCGGGACAGAGCGGGACACTGCAGGGCACAGCGGGGGACACAGCGGGACACAGCGGGGGACACAGCGAGGACACAACGGAACACAGAGTGGGACACAGTGAGGACACAGCGGGACACAGCGAGACACAGCCGGGTCCCGGCAGTGGACACAGCGGGACACAGCGGGGGACACAGCGGGACACAGCGGGGGACACATGGAGGACTCAGCGGGACAAAGCGCGGACACAGCGGCGACTCACCGGGGGACACAGCGGGGGACAAAGCGGGACACCACAGAACACAGTGGGAAACAGCGGGACACAGCGGAGAAACTGCGGGGACACAGGGGGACAAAGCGTGGGACACATAGGGACACAGCGGGGGACACAGTGGGGGACACAGCGGGACACAGCGGGGAACACAGCGAGGACACAGCGGGACCCAGCGGTACACAGCGTCGATAAAGAGGGGACACAGCGTTACACAGCGTGGTACACAGCTGTGAACACAACGGGACACAGTGGGGGCACAGCGGGACACAGCGGGACACAGTGGGACACAGCGGGGACAAAGCTTGAGACACAGCGGGGTACAGAGTGGGAGACAGTGGGGGACACAGCGAGGACACTGCGGGACACAGCGCTGACACTGCGGGGGACACAGTGGGGGACACAGCCGGACACAGCGGGACACAGCGGGGGAAACAGGGGGGAACCAGCGGGACCCAGCGCGGGACACAGCGTGGACACATTGGGACACAGCGGGGACACAGCGGGACACAGCGGGGGACACAGCAGTACACAGCGGGACACAGCGGGTCACAGCGAGGGACACAGAGGGGTACATAGAGGGACACAGTGGGGAACACAGGGAGGACACAGCGGGACACAGCGGGACACAGCGTCGATACAGCGGTGACACAGCGGGACACAGTGGGGTACACAGCTGGGGACACAACGGGACACAGCGGGGGACACAGCGAGGACACAGCAGAACACAGCGTGGGAAACAGCGAGGACACAGCAGGACACAGCGAGACACAGTGGATTACACAGTGGAACACAGCGGGCACACAGCCGGGATACAACGGGACACAGTGGGGAAAGAGCGGGACAAAGCGTGACACAGCGGGAAACAGCGGGGTACACAGCGGGACACCCGGGGGACACAGCAGGGTACACTGCGGGACACCCGGTGGACACAGCAAGGACACAGCGGGACACAGTGACGACACAGCGGGACACAGCGGGGGAAACAACGGGACAAAATGTGGACACAGCAGTGGGCACAGCGGGACACAGCGGGGGACAGAGGGGGACACAGCGGGGGACACAGCGAAGACACATTGGGACACAGCGGGGACACAGCGGGACTCAGCGGGGGACACTGCAGTACACAGAGGGACACAGAGGGACACAGAGGGGGACACAGTGGGACAGAGCGGGGGACACAGCAGGGGACACAGAGGAACTCAGCGGGACACAGTGGGGGACAGAGGGGGGACACAGCGGGACACAGGGGGGGATACAGCGAGGACACATTGGGACACAGCGGGGACACAGCGGGACTCAGCGGGGGACACAGCAGTACACAGCGGGACACAGCAGTGACACAGCTAGACAAAGCGGGGTACACAGCGGGACACACCGGGCACAAGAGCGGGACACAGCATGACACAGCGGGACACAGCGGGGTACACAGCGGGACACACGGGGAACACAGTGTGGACACAGCTGGGGACACAGCGACGACACAGCAGGACACAGCGGGGGACACAGGGGGGACACAGCGGGACACAGCAGGACACAGAGGGGACACAGAGGTGGCTCAGGGGGGCCACAGCGGGGGACAAAGCTGGACACAGCGGGGGACAAAGGGTGGACACAGCGGAACACAGCATGGGACAAAGCGAGGTCACCGCGGGAAGCAGCGAGACACAGCGGGACCCAGCGGGGACCCAGCAGTGGACACAGCGGGACACAGCGGGGAACAAAGCGGGACACCACCGAACACAGCAGGTCACAGTGTGAAACAGCGGTGAACCTGCGGGGACACAGTGGGACACAGCGGGGGACCCAGCGGGACACAGCGGGACACAGCAGGGGACACAGCCGGACACAGCAGGGACACAGCAGGGACACAGCGGGACCCAGCAAGACACAGCGAGGGACACAGCGGGACACAGCGGGACACAGCGGGGGACACAGCAGGGACACAGTGGGACACAGTAGGACACAGCGTGGGACAAAGCGGGAGACAGCGGAGGACACAGCGAGGGCACAGCTGGACACAGCGGGGACACAGAGGGGACTCAGCAGGGGACATAGAGGGGAAAAATCGGGACACCACGGGACACAGTAGGACACAGCGGGACACAGCGGGGACACTGCGGGACACAGCCGGGGGACACAGCGGTGGACAGCGGGGGAAAGAGAAGGGACACAGCGGGACACAGAGGGGACACAGCTGGACACAGAAGGGTACACAGCGGGGCACAGCGGACTCACAACAGGGACACAGCTGGACAAAGAGGGACACAGAGGGGACAGAGCGTGACACAGCGGGACACAGCGGGACACAGCAGGGGACTCAGCGGGACACAGCGGGGAACACAGGGAGGACACAGCTGGACACTGAGGGAGACAGAGCGAGGACACAGCCCGACACAGCGAAACACAGCGTGACACAGTGGGGACACAGCACGGGACACAGCGGGACACAGCGGGGGACACAGAGGGACACAGCGGGGTACACAGCAGGCACACTGCGGGACACAGCGGGGGACACAGCGAGGACAAAGCGGGACACAGCGGTGACACAGCGGGACACTGCTGGGGACACTGCGGGACACAGCGGGACATAGTGGGGACACAGCAAGGACACAGCGGGGGACACAGCGGGACACAGCCGGACACAGCTGGGGACACAGCGGGACACAGCGAGAGACACAGCGGGGGACACAGCGGGGAACAAAGAGAGGACACAGCGGGACCCAGCGGGACACAGCGTCGATAGAGTGGGGACACAGTGGGACACAGCGGTGAAACAACCGGACTCAGCGGGGGACACTGTGGGACCCAGCGGGAACCAGGGGGGACACAGCAAGGACACAGCGGGGGACACAGCGGGACACAGCGGGACACAGCGGGGGACACAGCAAGGGACACAGCGGGAGACAGAGCGGGACACAGTGGGGAACACAGAGAGAGACACAGCAGGACCCAGCGGGACACAGCGTCGATACAGCGGGTACACAGCGGGACACAGCGGGGTACACAGCTGTTGACACAACGGGACACAGTGGGGGACACAGCGGGACACAGCGGGACACAGCGGGGCACAGCAGGGACAAAACG
>NW_012287809.1:0-7018 GCF_000151885.1 Dipodomys ordii
TCGGGACACAGTGGGAGACACAGCCGGACACAGCAGGGGAAACAGTGGGGGACACAGCGCGACACAGCGGGACACAGCGAGGGCACAGCGGGACAGGGTGGGACACTGCAGGGCACAGCGGGGGACACAGCGGGACACAGCGGGGGACACAGCGAGGACACAGCGGAACACAGAGTGGGACACAGTGAGGACACAGCGGGACACAGCGGGACACAGCCGGGTCCCAGCAGTGGACACAGCGGGACACAGCGGGGGACACAGCGGGACACAGCGGGGGACACATGGAGGACTCAGCGGGACAAAGCGGGGACACAGCGGCGACTCACCGGGGGACACAGCGGGGGACAAGCGGGACACCACAGAACACAGTGGGAAACAGCGGGACACAGCGGGGAAACTGCGGGGACACAGGGGGACAAAGCGTGGGACACATAGGGACACAGCGGGGGACACAGTGGGGGACACAGCGGGACACAGCGGGGAACACAGCGAGGACACAGCCATACCCAGCGGTACACAGCGTCGATACAGCGGGGACACAGCGTTACACAGCGTGGTACACAGCTGTGAACACAACGGGACACAGTGGGGGCACAGCGGGACACAGCGGGACACAGTGGGAAACAGCGGGGATAAAGCTTGAGACACAGAGGGGTACAGAGCGGGAGACAGCGGGGGACACAGCGAGGACACAGCGGGACACAGCGCTGACACTGCGGGGGACACAGCGGGGGACACAGCGGGTGACACAGCCAGACACAGCGGGACACAGCGGGGGAGACAGGGGGGACACAGCGGGACCCAGCGCGGGACACAGCGAGGACACATTGGGACACAGCGGGGACAGAGCGGGACTCAGCGGGGGATACAGCAGTACACAGCGGGACACAGCGGGGGACACAGAGAGGTAAACAGCGGGACACAGCGGGGAACACAGCGAGGACACAGCGGGACACAGCGAGACACAGCGGGACACAGTGGGGACACAGCAGTAGACACAGCGGGACACAGCGAGGACACAGCGGGGACACAGCGAGGACACAGCGGCACTCAACAGGACACAGCGGGGCACACAGCGGGACACAGCGGGACACTACTTGGGACACAGCGGGAACACAGCAGGACACAGCCGGGGACACAACGAGGACACAGCGGGAAACAGCAGGACACAGTGTGGGACAAAGCGGGAGATAGCAGGGGACACAGCGAGGACACAGCGGGACACAGTGGCGACACATAGAGGACTCAGCGGGGGACACAGTGGGGGACAGAGCTGGACCCAGAGGGACACAGAGGGGACAGAGCGGGACACAGTGGGACACAGCGGGACACAGCAGGGGACTCAGCGGGACACAGCGGGGGACACAGGGAGGACACAGCTGGACACTGAATGAGACAGAGCGAGGACACAGCCGGACACAGCGAAACACAGTGTGACACAGTGGGGACAGAGCAGGGGACACAGCGGGACACAGCAGGGGACACAGAGGGACACAGCGGGGTACACAGCAGGCACAAAGCGGGACACAGCGGGGGACACAGCGAGGACAAAGCGGGACACAGCGGTGACACAGCGGGACACAGCTGGGGACACTGCGGGACACAGCGGGACACAGCCGGACACAGCCGGACACAGCCGGGGACACAGCGGGACACAGCGAGAGACACAGCGGGGGACACAGCGGGACACAGCGGGGAACAAAGAGAGGACACAGCGTGACCCAGCGGGACACAGCGTCGATAGAATGGGGACACAGCGGGACACAGCGGTGACACAACCAGACTCAGCGGGGGACACTGTGGGACCCAGCGGGACCCAGCGGGGACACAGCAAGGACACAGCGGGGGACACAGCGGGACACAGCGGGACACAGCAGGGGACAGCGGGGGACACAGCGGTACACAATGGGCTAGCCAGTGAGGACACAGCGGGACACAACAGGGGACTCAGCAAGGACACAGCGCGGGACACAGCAGGAAACAGCAGTGACACTGCTTGGGACACAGTGGGACACAGCGGGAGACACAGCAGGACACAGTGGGGAACACAGAGAGAGACACAGCAGGACCCAGCGAGACACAGCGACGATACAGCGGGGACACAGCGGGACACAGCGGGGTACACAGCTGTTGACACAACGGGACACAGTGGGGGACACAGCGGGACACAGAGGGACACAGTGGGGCACAGCAGGGACAAAACGGGAGACACAGTGGGGAACAGAGCAGGACACAGCGGGGGACACAGAGAGGACACAGTGGGGACACAGCGAGACTCAGCCGGGGACACAGCAGGGGACAAAGCGGGACACCACGGGACACAGTGGGACACAGCGGGACACAGCGGGGTCACTGCGGGACACAGTGGGGGACAAAGCGGGACACAGCGGGACACAGCGGGGACGCAGCAGGACACAGCGGGACACGGCGGGGGACACAGCGAGGACAGAGAGCGGGACATAGCGAGGACACAGCGGGACACAGCGGGACACAGCGGGGGACACAGCGAGTACACAGTGGGGGACACAGTGGGGGAAACAGCTGGACACAGCGGGGAACACAGCGAGGACACAGCGGCACCCAGCGGGAAACAGCGTAGATACAGCGGAGACACAGCGTTACACAGCATGGTACAAAGCTGTGGACACAACGGGACACAGTGGGGGCACAGCGCGACACAGCGGGACGCAGTGGGACACAGCGGGGACAAAGCGTGAGACACAGCAGGGGACAGAGCTGGAGACAGCGGGGGACAGAGCTGGAGACAGCGGGGGACACAGCGGGGACACAGCGGGACACAGCGAGGACACAGCGGGACAGAGCGGGTCACTGCAGGGCACAGCGGGGGACACAGCGGGACACAGCGGGGGACACAGCAGGAGACAGCGGGGGACACAGCGAGGACACAGCGGGACACAGCGCTGACACTGCGGGGACACAGCGGGGGACACAGTGAGGGACACAGCCGGACACAGAGGGACACAGCGGGGGACACATGGAGGACTCAGCGGGACAAAGCGGGGACACAGCGGCGACTCACCGGGGGACACAGCGGGGGACAAAGCGGGACACCACAGAACACAGTGGGAAACAGCGGGACACAGCGGGGAAACTGCGGGACACAGGGCGACAAAGCGTGGGACACATAGGGACACAGCGGGGGACACAGCGGGGGACACATTGGGACACAGTGGGACACAGCGGGGCACACAGGGGGGACCCAGCGGGACCCAGCGGGGAACACAGCGAGGACACAGCGGGACCCAGCGGTACACAGCGTCGATACAGCGGGGACACAGCGTTACACAGCGATGTACACAGCTGTGAACACAACGGGACACAGTGGGGGCACAGCGGGACACAGCGGGACACAGTGGGACACAGCGTGGGACAAAGCGGGAGACAGCAGGGGACACAGCGAGGACACAGCGGGACATAGCGGCGACACATAGAGGACTCAGCGGGGGACACAGTGGGGGACAGAGCGCGACACAGCGGGACACTGCGGGGCACAGCGGGGGACACAGCGGGACACCGCGGGGGACCCAACGGGACACAGCGGGACACAGCGGGACACTGCGGGGCACAGCGGGGGACACAGCGGGACACATCGGGGGACACAGGGAGGACACAGCTTAACACAGCATGGGACAAAGCGAGGACACAGCGGGACACAGCGAGACACAGCGGGACACAGCGGGGACACAGCAGTGGACACAGCGGGACACAGCGGGGGACAAAGCGGGACACCAAGGAACACAGCAGGACACAGCGTGAAACAGTGGTGAACCTGAGGGGACACAGCGGGACACAGCGGGGGACACAGCGGGACCCAGCGGGACACAGCTGGGGACACAGCGGGACACAGCGTCTATAGAGCAGGGACACAGCGGGACACAGCGGTGACACAGCGGGTCCCAGCAGGGACACAACAAGGACACAGCATATGACACAGCGGGACACAGCGGGACACAGAGGGGGACACAGCGAGGGACACAGCGGGGGACACAGCGGGACACAGCGGGGGACACAGCGGGACACAGCCGGGCACAGCAGGGACAAAACGGGAGACACAGTGGGGAACAGAGCAGGACACAGCGGGGGACACAGAGAGGACACAGTGGGGACACAGCGAGACTCAGCCGGGGACACAGCGGGGGACAAAGCGGGACACCACGGGACACAGTGTTACACAGCGGGACACAGCGGGGTCACTGCGGGACACAGTGGGGGACAAAGCGGGACACAGCGGGACACAGCGGGGACGCAGCGGGACACAGCGGGACACAGCGGGACACGGCGGGGGACACAGCGGGACACAGAGGGGGACACAGCGAGGACACAGCGGGACACAGAGGGACACAGCGGGGGACAGAGCGAGGACACAGTGGGGGACAAAGTGGGGGAAACAGCTGGACACAGCGGGGAACACAGCGAGGACTTTTTCGGGACCCAGCGGGACACAGCATCGATACAGCGGAGACACAGCGTTACACAGCATGGTACAAAGCTGTGGACACAACAGGACACAGTGGGGGCACAGCGGGACACAGCGGGACGCAGTGGGACACAGCGGGACACAGCGGGACACAGCGGGGACAGAGCGGGACACAGTCGGACACAGCGGGACACAGCGGGGGACACAGCGGGAGACAAAGAGGGACACCATGGAACACAGCGGGACACAGCAGAAAACAGCAGTGACACTGCGGGGACACTGTGGGACACAGCGGGGGACACAGCGGGACACAGAGGGGGACAGATTGGGACACAGTGGGGGACACAGCCGGACACAGCAGGGGAAACAGTGGGGGACACAGCGGGACACAGCGGGACACAGCGAGGACACAGCGGGACACAGCGGGACACAGCCGGGTCCCAGCAGTGGACACAGCGGGACCAGCGTCGATACAGCGGGGACACAACATTACACAGCCTGGTAAACAGCTGTGAACACAACGGGACACAGTGGGGGCACAGCGGGACACAGCGGGACACAGTGGGACACAGCGGGAACAAAGCTTGAGACACAGCGGGGTACAGAGCGGGGTACAGAGCGGGAGACAGCAGGGGACACAGCGAGGACACAGCGGGACACAGCGCTGACACTGCGGGGGACACAGCGGGGGACACAGCGGGGGACACAGCCGGACACAGCGGGACACAGCGGGGGACACAGGGGGGACCCAGCGGGACCCAGCGCGGGACACAGCGAGGACGCATTGGGACACAGCGGTGACACAGCGGGACTCAGCGGGGGACACAGCAGTACACAGCGGGACACAGCGGGACACAGCGTGGGACACAGAGGGGTAAACAGCGGGACACAGCGAGGAACACAGCGAGGACACAGCGGGACCAAGCAGGACACAGCGTAGATACAGCGGGGACACAGCGGGACACAACGGGGTACACAGCTGGGTACACAACGGGACTCAGCGGGGGACACAGCGAGGACAAAGCAGAACACAGCGTGGGAAACAGCGAGGACACAGCGGGACACAGCGAGACACAGCGGGACACAGTGGGGACACAGCAGTAGACACAGCGGGACACAGCGAGGACACAGCGGGGACACAGCGGGGACACAGCGGCACCCAGCAGGACACAGCGGGGCACACAGCGGGACACAGCGGGACACAGCTTGGGACACAGCTTGAGACACAGCGGGAACACAGCAGGACACAGCCGGGGACACAGCGAGGACACAGCGGGACACAGCGGGACACATCGTGGGACAAAGCAGGAGATGGCAGGGGACACAGCGAGGACACAGCGGGACACAGTGGCGACACATTTAGGACTCAGCGGGGGATACAGTGGGGGACAGAGCGGGACACAGCGGGACCCAGCGGGGACAAAGCGTGAGACACAGCAGTGGACAGAGCAGGAGACAGAGGCGGACACAGCGAGGACACAACGGGACACAGCGGGGACACAGAGGTGGCTCAGGGGGGCCACAGCGGGGGACAAAGCGGGACACCACGGAACACAGCGGGACACAGCGGGGGACACAGCGGGACACAGCGGGGACACAGAGGGGACTCAGCAGGGGACATAGCGGGGGACAAATCGGGACACCACAGGACACAGTGGGACACAGCGGGACACAGCGGGGACACTGCGGGGACACAGCGGGACAAAGCCGGGGACCCAGCGGGACCCAGCGGGACACAGCAGGACCCAGCGGAGAAACAGCGGGGACACAGTGGGAAACAGCAAGGACACAGCGGGACACAGCGGGACACTGCGGGGCACAGCGGGGGACACAGCGGGATTCAGCGGGGGACACAGGGAGGACACAGCGGAACACAGCATGGGACAAAGCGAGGTCACAGCGGGAAGCAGCGAGACACAGCGAGACCCAGCGGGGACCCAGCAGTGAACACAGCGGGACACAGCGGGGAACAAAGCGGGACACCACGGAACACAGCAGGACACAGCGTGAAACAGCGGTGAACTTGCGGGGACACAGTGGGACAAAGCGGGGGACCCAGCGGGACCCAGCGGGACCCAGCGGGGGACACAGCCGGACACAGCAGGGACACAGCGGGGACACAGCGGGACCCAGCAAGACACAGCGGGGGACACAGCGGGACACAGCGGGGGACACAGCAGGGACACAGTGGGACACAGTAGGACACAGTGTGGGACAAAGCGGGAGACAGCGGAGGACACAGCGAGGACACAGCGGGACACAGCGGGGACACAGAGGGGACTCAGCAGGGGACATAGAGGGGAAAAAGCGGGACACCACGGGACACAGTAGGACACAGCGGGACACAGCGGGGACACTGCGGGACACAGCCGGGGGACACAGCGGTGGACAGCGGGGGAAAGAGAAGGGACACAGCGGGACACAGAGGGGACACAGCTGGACACAGAAGGGTACACAGCGGGGCACAGCGGACTCACAACAGGGACAGAGCTGGACACAGAGGGACACAGAGGGGACAGAGCGTGACACAGCGGGACACAGCGGGACACAGCAGGGGACTCAGCGGGACACAGTGGGGAC
>NW_012287810.1:0-7837 GCF_000151885.1 Dipodomys ordii
TGACACACAGCGTTACACAGCGTGGTACACAGCTGTGAACACAACGGGCCACAGTTGGGGGCACAGCGAGACACAGCGGGGCACAGCGAGGACACAGCAGGACACAGCGCTGACACTGCGGGGGACACAGCGGGGGACACAGAGGGGGACACAACCAGACACAGCGGGACACAGCGGGGGACACAGGGGGGACACAGCGGGACCCAGCGCGGGACACAGCGAGGACACATTGGGACACAACGGGGACACAGCGGGACTCAGCGGGGGACACAGCAGTACACAGCGGGACACAGCGGGACACAGCGGGGGACACAGAGGAGTAAACAGCGGGACACTCGGGGAACACAGCGAGGATACAGCGGGACCAAGCGGGACACAGCGTCGATACAGCGGGGACACAGCGGGACACAGCGGGGGACACAGCGGGACACAGCAGGACACAGCGGGACGCAGCTTGGGACACAGCGGGAACACAGCAGGACACAGCCGGGGACACAGAGAGGACACAGCGGGACACAGCGGGACACAGCGTGGGACAAAGCGGGAGATAGAAGGGGACACAGCGAGGGCACAGCGGGACACAGCAGCGACACATAGAGGACTCAGCGGGGGACACAGTGGGGAACAGAGCGGGATACAGCGGGACCCAGCGGGGACAAAGCGTGAGACACAGCGGTGGACAGAGCGGGAGACAGAGGCGGACACAGCGAGGACACAGCGGGACACAGCGGGGACACAAAGGTGGCTCAGGGGGGCCACAGCGGGGGACAAAGCGGGACACCACGGAACACAGCGGGACACAGCGTGAAACAGCGGTGAACCTGCGGGGACACAGCGGGACACAGCGGGGGACACAGCGGGACCCAGCGGGACACAGCGGGGGACACAGCCGGACACAGCAGGGACACAGCGGGGACACAGCGGGACCCAGCAGGACACAGCGGGGGATACAGCGGGACACAGCGGGACACAGCAGGGGACACAGCAGGGACACCGTGGGACGCAGTAGGACACAGCGTGGGACAAAGCCGGAGACAGCGAAGGACACAGCGAGGACACAGCTGGACACAGCGGGGACACAGAGGGGACTCAGCAGAGGACATAGAGGGGAAAAAGCGGGACCCCACGGGACACAGTAGGACACAGCGGGACACAGCGGGGACACTGCGGGACACAGCCGGGGGACACAGCGGTGGACAGCGGGGGACAGAGAAGGGACACAGTGGGACACAGAGGGGACACAGCTGGACACAGAAGTGTACACAGCGGGGCACAGCGGACACACAACGGGGACAGAGCTGGACACAGAGGGACACAGAGGGGACAGAGCGTGACACAGCAGGACACAGCGGGACACAACAGGGGACTCAGCGGGACACAGCGGGGGACACAGGGAGGACACAGCTGGACACTGAGGGAGACAGAACAAGGACACAGCCGGACACAGCGAAACACAGCGTGACACAGTGGGGACAGAGCAGGGGACACAGCGGGACACAGCGGGGGACACAGAGGAACACAGCGGGGTACACAGCAGGGACAAAGCGGGACACAGCGGGGGACACAGTGAGGACAAAGCGCGACACAGCGGTGACACAGCGGGACACAGCTGGGGACACTGCGGAACACAGCGGGACACAGCGGGGACACAGCAAGGACACAGCGGGGGACAAAGCGGGACACAGCCGGACACAGCCGGGGACACAGCGGGACACAGCGAGAGACACAGCGGCGGACACAGCGGGACACAGCGGGGAACAAAGAGAGGACACAGCGGGACCCAGCGGGACACAACGTCGATAGAGCGGGAACACAGCGGGACACAGCGGTGACACAACGGGACTCAGCAGGTGATACTGCGGGACAGAGAGGGACCCAGCGGGAACACAGCAAGGACACAGCGGGGGACACAGCGGGACACAGCGGGGGACAATGCGAGGGACACAGCGGGGGACACAGCGGGGGACACAGCAGGACACAGTGGGGAACACAGAGAGAGACACAGCAGGACCCAGCGGGACACAGCATCAATACAGCAGAGACACAGCGGGACACAGCGGGGTACACAGCTGTTGAAACAACGGGACACAGTGGGGCACACAGCGGGAAACAGTGGGACACAGCGGGACACAACGTGGTCACTGCGGGACACAGTGGGGGACAAAGCGGGACACAGCGGGACACAGGGGGGACGCAGCGGGACACAGTGGGACACGGCGGGGGACACAGCGCGACACAGAGGGGAACATAGCAAGGACACAGCGGGACACAGCGGGACTCAGCGGGGGACACAGCGAGGACACAGTGGGGGACACAGTGGGGGAAACAGCGGGACACAGCGAGGAACACAGCGGGACACAGCGGGGGACACAGGGAGGACACAGCGGGACACAGCGGGGGACACAGCGAGGACACAGTGGGACACAGCGGCGACACAGAGGGTACTCAGCGGGGGACACATTGTGGGACAAAGTGGGACACCATGGGACACAGTGTTACACAGCGGGACACAGCGGCGACACTGGGGGACACAGCAGGACAAAGCGGGGGCCACAGCGGGCCACAGCGGTGCACACAGCGGGGGACAGTGGAGACAGAGAGTGGCCACAGCGAGACACAGCGGTGACACAGCTGGACACAGCGGGGTACACAGCGGGACACAGCGGGCACACAGCGGGGACACAGCGGGACACAGTGGGACACATCAGGGACACAATGGGACACAGTGGGACAAAGCGGGAGACACAGCGGGACACAGCAGGCACACAGCGGGGACACAGAGGGACACAGCGGGGACAGAGCGGGACACAGCCGGACACAGCGCGATACAGCGGGGGACACAGAGGGACACAGTGGTGGACCCAGTGAGGACACAGAGGGACACAGCAGGGGACACAGCGAGGACACAGCGGGGGACACAGCGGGACCCAGCGGGGAATAGATCGAGGACACAGCGGGATACAGCGGGACACAGAGTCTATACAGCGGGGACACAGCGTTACAAGGCATGGTACATAGCTGTGGACACAACGGGACACAGTGGGGGCACAGCTGGACTCAGAGGGACACAGTGCGACACAGCAGGGACAAAGCGTGATACACAGCGGGGGACAGAGACGGAGACAGCAGGGGACACAGCGACGAAACAGCGGGACACAGCGGTGACACAGCGGGGACTCAGCGGGGGACACAGCAGGGGACACAGCAAGGACAGAGCGGGACACAGTGGGGGACACAGCAGGACATAGCGGGGGACACAGCGGGGGAAACAGCGGGACACAGCGGGACACAGTGTGACACAGTGGGACACAGCGGGACACTGCGGTGACACAGCAGGACAAAACGGGGGACACAGCGGGACACAGCGGGACAAAGCGGGTGACACAGCGGGACACAGCGGAGACAGAGAAGGGCCACAGCGGGACACAGCGGTGACAAAGCTGGACGCAGCGGGGTACACAGCGGGACACAGCGGGCACACAGAGGGGACACAGCGGGACACGGCGGGACACAGCGGGGACAGAGCGGGACACAGTCGAACACAGCGGGACACAGCGGAGTACACAGCGGGACACAGCGGGGGACCTAGCGAGGACATAGCGGGGGACACAGCGGGGGATACAGCGGGACACAGCGGGGAACACAGCGAGGACACAGTCGGACACAGCGGGACACAGCGTCGATACAGAGGGGACTCAGCGGAGGACACAGCAGGGGACACAGCGGGGGACAAAGTGGGACATCACGGGACACAGTGTGACACAGCGGGACACAGCGGGGACACTGCGGGGACACAGCAGGATAAAGCGGGACACAGCGGGACACAGCTGGACACAGCGTGACCGCAGCGGGACACAGCGGGACACAGCGGGACACGGCGGGGGACACAGCAGGACACAGAGGGGGACACAGTGAGGACACAGCGGGACACAGAGGGACACAGCGGGGGACAGAACGAGGACACAACGGGGGACAAAGTGGGGGAAACAGCTGGACACAGCGGGGAACACAGCGAGGACACATCGGGACCCAGCGGGACACAGCGTCGATACAGCGGAGACACAGCGTTACACAGCATGGTACAAAGCTGTGGACACAACGGGACACAGTGGGGGCACAGCGGGACCCAGCGGGACACAGCGGGACACAGCGGGGACAGAGCGGGACACAGTCGGACACAGCGGGACACAGCGGGGGACACAGCGGGAGACAAAAAGGGACACCACGGAACACAGCGGGACATAGCAGGAAACAGCAGTGACACTGCGGGGACACAGTGGGACACAGCGGGGGACACAGCGGGGGACACAGCGGGACACAGAGGGGGACAGAGTGGGACACAGTGGGGGACACAGATGGACACAGCAGGGGAAACAGTGGGGGACACAGCGGGTCACAGCGGGACACAGCGAGGACACAGCGGGACAGAGCGGGACACTGCAGGGCACAGCGGGGGACACAGCGGGACACAGCGGGGGACACAGCGAGGACACAACGGAACACAGAGTGGGACACAGTGAGGACACAGCGGGACACAGCGGGACACAGCCGGGTCCCACCAGTGGACACAGCGGGACACAGTGGGGGACACAGCGGGACACAGCGGGGGACACAGCGGGACACAGCGGGGGACACATGGAGGACTCAGCGGGACAAAGCGGGGACACAGCGGCGACTCACCAGGGGACACAGCGGGGGACAAAGCGGGACACCACAGAACACAGTGGGAAACAGCGGGACACAGCGGAGAAACTGCGGGGACACAGGGAGACAAAGCGTGGGACACATAGGGACACAGCGCGGGACACCGTGGGGGACACAGCGGGACACAGCGGGACACAGCAGGGGGACACAGCGAGGACACCACGGAACACAGCGGGACACAGCGGGAAACAGAGGGGAACCTGCGGGGACACAGTGGTACACAGTGGGGGACACAGTGGGAAACAGCGGGGGACACAGCGGGACACAGTGGGGGACAGAGCGTGGGACACAGCGAGACACCGCGGGGACAAAGCTGGACACAGCGGGGTACACAGAGGGACACAGCTGGGACACAGCGGGGAAACAGCGTGACACAGCAGGACACAGCGGGAAACAGCGGGGGACACAGCGAGGACACAGCGGCACACAACAGGGGACACAGCAAGGACACAGTGGGACACAGCGGGGGACACAGCAAGACATAGCGGGGGACACAGCGGGGGACACAGAGGGACACAACGGGACTCAGCGGAGGACACAGCAGTACACAGCGGGACACAGCGGGGACACAGCAGCGACACAGCGGGGGACACAGGGATGACACAGCGGGACCCAGCGGGACCCAGCGATGATACAGCAGGGACACAGCGGGACACAGAGGGTAAAAAAGCGAGGACACAGCGGAACACAGCGGGGACACAGCCGTAGACACAGTGGGACACAGTGGCGGACACAGCGGGACACAGCGGGGAACACAGCGAGGACACAGCGGGACCCTGCGCGACACAGCGTCGATACAGCGGGGACAGAGCGTTACACAGCGAGGTACACAGCTGTGAACACAGCGGGACACAGCGCGACACAGTGGGACACAGCAGGCACAAAGCTTGAGACACAGCGGGGTACAGAGCGGGAGACAGCAGGGGACACAGCGAGGACACAGCGGGACACAGCGCTGACACTGTGGGGGACACAGCGGTACACAACGGGGAACACAGCGGGGGACACAGCGGGACACAGCGGGCCACAGCGGGGGACACAGGGAGGACACAGCGGGACACAGCAGGGGACACAGCGAGGACACATTGGGACACAGCAGGGACACAGCGGGGACTCAGCGGGGGACACATCGGGATACAGTGGAGAACACAGCGAGGACACAGCGGGACACAGTGAGACACAGCGGGACACAGCGGGGGACACAGCGAGACACAGCGGGGAACACAGGGAGGACATAGCGGGACCCAGCGGGACCCAGCGCCGTTACAGCGGGGACACAGCGGGACACAGCGGGGTGCACAGCTGGGGACACAACGGGACACTCGGGGGACACAGCGAGGACACAGCGGGACACAGCGGGACACAGCGGGGACACTACGGGAACATAGTGGGACACAGCGGCGACACAGATGGGACTCAGCGGGACAAAGCGGGGGACACAGCGGGACACAGCGGGACACAGCGGGGGACACAGCGGGGGACAGCAGAGACAGAGAGGGGCCAAAGCGAGACACAACGGTGACACAGCTGGACACAACAGAGTACACAACGGGACATAGCGGGCACACAGATGGGACACAGCGGGACATAGCGGGACAAAGCGGAACACAGCGGGTGTCACAGCGGGACACAGCAGGGGACCCAGCGAGGACACAGCGGGACACAGCGGGAGACACAGCTGGGGACACAGCTGGACACAGCGGGGAACACATCGAGGACACAGCGGGACCCAGCAGGAGACAGCGTCGATACAGCAGGGACACAGCGGGACACAGCGGGACACAGCGGGACGCAGCTGGGGACACAGCGGGGACACAGTGGGACACAGCGGAACACAGCGAGGGACAAAGCGGGAGACAGCGTGGGACACAGCGAGGACACAGGGGGACACAGCGGCGACACAGAGGGGACTCACCGGGGGATACAGCGTGGGACAAAGTGGGACACCACGGGACACAGTGTTACACAGCGGGACACAGCGGGGACACTGCGGGACACAGCAGGACAAAGCGGGGGACACAGCGGGACACAGCGGGCCACAGCGGGGGACCCAGCGGGGGACAGCGGAGACAGAGAGTGGCCACAGCGAGACACAGCGGTGACACAACTGGACACAGTGGGATACACAGCGGGACAGAGCGGGCACACAGCGGGGACACAGCGGGACACAGCGGGACACAGCGGGGACACAGTGGGACACAGCGGGACAAAGCGGGAGACACAGCGGGACACAGCAGGCACACAGCGGGGACACAGCGGGACACAGCGGGACACAGCGGGGACAAAGCGGGACACAGCTGGACACAGCGGAACACAGCGGTGGACACAGCGACACACAGTGGTCCCAGTGAGGACACAGCAGGACACAGCAGGGACACAGCGAGGACACAGCTGGGGACACAGTGGTGGACACAGCGGGACACAGCGGGGAACACAGCGAGGACACAACGGGACATAGCGGGACACAGCGTCGATACAGCGGGGACACAGCGTTACACAGCGTGGTACACAGTGTGGTACACAGCTGTGGACACAACGGGACACAGTGGGGGCACAGCCGGACACAGCGGTACACAGTGGGACACAGCGGGGACAAAGCGTGAGACACAGCGGGGGACAGAGAGGGAGACAGTAGGGGACTCAGCGAGGACACAGCGGCACACAACGGGACACAGCGGGAAACAGAGGTGAACCTGCGGGGACACAGCGGGACACAGCGGGACACAGCGGGGACACAGCGAGGACACAGCGGCACACTAAGGGACACAGTGGGAAACAGAGGTGAACCTGCGGGGACACAGCGGGACACAGTGGGGGACACAGCGGGACACAGTGTGGGACACAGCGGTGAAACAGCGGGACACAACGGGACACAGCAGGGGGACACAGCGAGGACACAGCGGGACACAACGGGACACAGCAGGGGGACACAGCGAGGACACCACGCAACACAGCGGGACACAGCGGAAAACAGAGGTGAACCTGCGGGGACACAGCGGGACACAGTGGGGGACACAATGTGAAACAGCGGGGGCCACAGCGGGACACAGTGGGGGACAGAGTGTGGGACACAGCGAGACACAGCGGGGACAAAGCTGGACACAGCGGGGTACACAGAGGGACACAGCGGGGG
>NW_012287811.1:0-10953 GCF_000151885.1 Dipodomys ordii
ACACAGCGGGGGACACAGCGGGACACAGCGGGGAACACAGCGAGGATACAGCTGTGTGGACACAGCGGGGACACTGCGAGAACATAGTGGGACACAGCGGGGCACACAGCGGGACAAAGCGGGACACAGCTTGGGACACAGCGGGAACACAGCAGGACACAGCAGGGGACACAGCGAGGACACAGCGGGACGCAGTGGGACACAGCGTGGGACAAAGCAAGAGACAGCAGGGGACACAGCGAGGACACAGCGGGACACAGCGGCGACACATAGAGGACTCAGCGGGGGACAGAGTGCGGGACAGAGCAGGACACATCGGGAAACTGCGGGGCACAGCGGGGGACACAGCGGGACACAGCGGGGGACCCAGCGGGACACAGCGGGACACAGCGGGACACTGCGGGGCACAGCGGGGGACACAGCGGGACACAGCGGGGACACAGAGGGGACTCAGCAGTGGACATAGCGGGGGACAAAGCGGGACACAGCGGGGAACAAAGAGAGGACACAGCGGGACCCAGCGGGACACAGCGTCGATAGAGCGGGGACCCAGCGGGACACAGCGGGGACACAGCAAGTACACAGCGGGGGACACAGCGGGACACAGCGGGACACAGCGGGGGACAGCGGGGGACACAGCGGTACACAGTGGGCTACCCAGTGAGGACACAGCGGGACACAACAGGGGACACAGCAAGGACACAGCGGGGGAAACAGCGGGACACAGCGGGACACAACTTGGGACACAGCGGGAACACAGCAGGACACGGCCGGGGACACGACGAGGACACAGCGGGACACAGCGGGACACAGCGTGGGACAAAGCGGGAGATAGCAGGGGACACAGCGAGGACACAGCGGGACACAGTTGCGACACATAGAGGACTCAGCGGGGGACACAGTGGGGGACAGTGCTGGACCCAGAGGGACACAGTGGGGACAGAGCGTGACACAGCAGGACACAGCGGGACACAGCAGGGGACTCAGCGGGACACAGCGGGGGACACAGGGAGGACACAGCTGGACACTGAATGAGACAGAGCGAGGACACAGCCGGACACAGCGAAACACAGCGTGACACAGTGGGGACAGATCAGGGGACACAGCGGGACACAGCAGGGGACACAGAGGGACACAGCGGGGTACACAGCAGGCACAAAGCGGGACACAGCGGGGGACACAGCGAGGACAAAGCGGGACACAGCGGTGACACAGCGGGACACAGCTGAGGACACTGCGGGACACAGCGGGACACAGCCGGACACAGCCGGACACAGCCGGGGACACAGCGGGACACAGCGAGAGACACAGCGGGGGACAAAGCGGGACACAGCGGGGAACAAAGAGAGGACACAGCGTGACCCAGCGGGACACAGCGTCGATAGAGTGGGGACACAGCGGGACACAGCGGTGACACAACCAGACTCAGCGGGGGACACTGTGGGACCCAGCGGGACCCAGCGGGGACACAGCAAGGACACAGCGGGGGACACAGCGGGACACAGCGGGACACAGCGGGGGACACAGCGAGGGTCACAGCGGGAGACACAGCGGGACACAGTCGGGAACACAGACAGAGACACAGCAGGACCCAGCGGGACACAGCGACGATACAGCGGGGACACAGCGGGACACAGCGGGGTACACAGGTGTTGACACAACGGGACACAGTGGGGGACACAGTGGGACACAGCGGGACTCAGTGGGGCACAGCAGGGACAAAACGGGAGACACAGTGGGGAACAGAGCAGGACACAGCGGGGGACACAGAGAGGACACAGTGGGGACACAGAGAGACTCAGCCGGGGACACAGCAGGGGACAAAGCAGGACACCACGGGACACAGTGGGACAGAGCAGGACACAGCGGGGTCACTGCGGGACACAGTGGGGGACAAAGCGGGACACAGCGGGACACAGCGGGGACGCAGCGGGACACAGCGGGGACGCAGCGGGACACAGCGGGACACGGCGGGGGACACAGCGAGGACACAGAGCGGGACATAGCGAGGACACAGCGGGACACAGCGGGACACAGCGGGGGACACAGCGAGTACACAGTGGGGGACACAGTGGGGGAAACAGCTGGACACAGCGGGGAACACAGCGAGGACACAGTGGCACCCAGCGGGACACAGCGTAGATACAGCGGAGACACAGCGTTACACAGCATGGTACAAAGCTGTGGACACAACGGGACACAGTGGGGGCACAGCGCGACACAGCGGGACGCAGTGGGACACAGCGGGGACAAAGCGTGAGACACAGCAGGGGACAGAGCTGGAGACAGCGGGGGACACAGCGGGGACACAGCGGGACACATCGAGGACGCAGCGGGACAGAGCGGGTCACTGCAGGGCACAGCGGGGGACACAGCGGGACACAGCGGGGGACACAGCTGGAGACAGCGGGGGACACAGCGAGGACACAGCGAGACACAGCGCTGACACTGTGGGGACACAGCGGGGGACACAGCGGGGGACACAGCCGGACACAGTGGGACACAGCGGGGGACACATGGAGGACTCAGCGGGACAAAGCGGGGACACAGCGGCGACTCACCGGGGGACACAGCGGGGGACAAAGCGGGACACCACTGAACACAGTGGGAAACAGCGGGACACAGCGGGGAAACTGCGGGGACACAGGGGGACAAAGCGTGGGACACATACGGACACAGCGGGGGACACAGCGGGGGACACAGTGGGACACAGTGGGACACAGCGGGGCACACATGGGGGACACAGCGGGACCCAGCGGAGAACACAGCGAGGACACAGCAGGACCCAGCGGTACACAGCGTCGATACAGCGGGGACACAGCGTTACACAGCGATGTACACAGCTGTGAACACAACGGGACACAGTGGGGGCACAGCGGGACACAGCGGGACACAGTGGGACACAGCGGGGACAAAGCTTGAGACACAGCGGTGTACAGAGCGGGAGACAGCGGGGGACACAGCGAGGACACAGCGGGACAAAGCGATGACACTACGGGGGACACAGCGTGGGACACAGCGGGGGACACAGCCGGACACAGCGGGACACAGTGGGGGAAACAGGGGGGACCCAGCGGGACACAGCGTGGGACATAGCGTGGACACATTGGGACACAGCGGGGACACAGCGGGACACAGCGGGGGACACAGCAGTACACAGCGGGACACATCGGGTCACAGCGAGGGACACAGAGGGGTACATAGCGGGACACAGTGGGGAACACAGGGAGGACACAGCGGGACCAAGCGGGACACAGCGTCGATACAGCGGGGACACAGCGGGACAAAATGGGGTACACAGCTGGGGACACAACGGGACACAGCGGAGGACACAGCGAGGACACAGCAGAACACAGGGTGGGAAACAACGAGGACACAGCGGGACACAGCGAGACACAGCGGGACACAGTGGGGACACAGCAGTAGACACAGCGAGACACAGCGGGGGACACAGCGGGACACAGCGGGGAACACAGCGAGGACACAGCGGTGACACTGCGAGAACATAGTGGGACACAGCGGGGCACACAGCGGGACACAGCGGGACACAGCTTGGGACACAGCAGGAACACAGCAGGACACAGCAGGGGACACAGCGAGGACACAGTGGGACACAGTGGGACACAGCGTGGGACAAAGCGGGAGACAGCAGGGGACACAGCGAGGACACAGCGGGACATAGCGGCGACACATAGAGGACTCAGCGGGGGACACAGTGGGGGACAGAGCGCGACACAGTGGGACACTGCGGGGCACAGCGGGGGACCCAGCGGGACACCGCGGGGGACCCAGCGGGACACAGCGGGACACAGTGGGACACTGCGGGGCACAGCGGGGGACACAGCGGGACACATCGGGGGACACAGGGAGGACACAGCTTAACACAGCATGGGACAAAGCGAGGACACAGCGGGACACAGCGAGACACAGTGGGACACAGCGGGGACACAGCAGTGGACACAGCGGGACACAGCGGGGGACAAAGCGGGACACCAAGGAACACAGCAGGACACAGCGTGAAACAGTGGTGAACCTGAGGGGACACAGCGGGACACAGCGGGGGACACAGCGGGACCCAGCGGGACACAGCTGGGGACACAGCGGGACACAGCGTCTATAGAGCGGGGACACAGCGGGACACAGCGGTGACACAGCGGGTCCCAGCAGGGACACAACAAGGACACAGCATATGACACAGCGGAACACAGCGGGACACAGAGGGGGACACAGCGAGGGACACAGCGGGGGACACAGCGGGACACAGCGGGGGACACAGCGGGACACAGCCGGGCACAGCAGGGACAAAACGGGAGACACAGTGGGGAACAGAGCAGGACACAGCGGGGGACACAGAAAGGACACAGTGGGGACACAGCGAGACTCAGCCGGGGACAAAGCGGGGGACAAAGCGGGACACCACGGGACACAGTGGGACACAGCGGGACAAAGCGGAGTCACTGCGGGACACAGTGGGGGACAAAGCGGGACACAGCGGGACACAGCGGGGACGCAGCGGGACACAGCGGGACACGGCGGGGGACACAGCAGGACACAGAGGGGGACACAGCGAGGACACAGCGGGACACAGAGGGACACAGCGGGGGACAGAGCGAGGACACAGTGGGTGACAAAGTGGGGGAAACAGCTGGACACAGCGGGGAACACAGCGAGGACACATCGGGACCCAGCGGGACACAGCGTCGATACAGCGGAGACACAGCGTTACACAGCATGGTACAAAGCTGTGGACACAACGGGACACAGTGGGGGCACAGCGGGACACAGCGGGACGCAGTGGGACACAGCGGGACACAGCGGGGGACACAGCGGGAGACAAAAAGGGACACCACGGAACACAGCGGGACACAGCAGGAAACAGCAGTGACACTGCGGGGACACAGTGGGACACAGTGGGGGACACAGCGGGACACAGAGGGGGACAGAGTGGGACACAGTGGGGGACACAGCTGGACACAGCAGGGGATACAGTGGGGGACGCAGCGGGACACAGCGGGACACAGCGAGGACACAGCGGGACAGAGCGGGACACTGCAGGGCACAGCAGGGGACACAGCGGGACACAGCGGGGGACACAGCGAGGACACAACGGAACACAGAGTGGGACACAGAGAGGACACAGCGGGACACAGCGGGACACAGCCGGGTCCCAGCAGTGGACACAGCGAGACACAGCGGGGTACACAGCGGGACACAGCGGGGGACACATGGAGGACTCAGCGGGACAAAGCGGGGACACAGCGGCGACTCACCTGGGGACACAGCGGGGGACAAAGCGGCACACCACAGAACAGTGGGAAACAGCGGGACACAGCGGGGAAACTGCGGGGACACAGGGAGACAAAGCATGGGACACATAGGGACACAGCGGGGGACACCGTGGGGGACACAGCGGGACACAGCGGGACACAGCAGGGGGACACAGCGAGGACACCACGGAACACAGCGGGACACAGCGGGAAACAGAGGGGAACCTGCGGGGACACCGTGGTACACAGTGGGGGACACAGTGGGAAACAGCGGGGGACACAGCAGGACACAGTGGGGGACAGAGCGTGGGACATAGCGAGACACAGCAGGGACAAAGCTGGACACAGCGGGGTACACAGAGGGACACAGCGGGGACACAGTGGGGAAACAGCGTGACACAGCAGGACACAGCGGGAAACAGCCGGGGACACAGCGAGGACACAGCGGCACAGAACGGGGGACACAGCAAGGACACAGTGGGACACAGCGGGGGACACAGCGAGACATAGCAGGGGACAAAGCGGGGGACACAGAGGGACACAGCGGGACACAGCGGGGGACACAGGGAGGAAACAGCGGGACACAGCGGGGGACATAGCGAGGACACATTGCGACACAGCGGGGACACAGCGGGACTCAGCGGGGCACAGCAGTACACAGCGGGACACACCGGGACACAGCGGGGACACAGCAGGGACACAGCGGGGGACACAGCGGGACACAGCAGGGGACACAGGGAGGACACAGCGGGACCCAGGTGAACCCAGCGTCGATATGGCAGGGACACAGCAGGACACAGCATTGAAAAAAGCGAGGACACAGCAGAACACAGCGTGGGACACAGCGAGGACACAGCGAGGACACAGCGGGACACAGTGGGGACACAGCCGTAGACACAGCGGGACACAGTGGCGGACACAGCGGGACACAGCGGGGAACACAGCGAGGCCACAGCGGGACCCAGGGCGACACAGCGTCGATACAGCGGGGACACAGCGTTACACAGCGTGGTACACAGCTGTGAACACAACGGGACACAGTGGGGGCACAGCGGGACACAGCGGGACACAGTGGGACGCAGCAAGGACAAAGCTTGAGACACAGCGGGGTACAGAGCGGGAGACAGCGCGGGACCCAGCGAGGACACAGCGGTGCACAGCGCTGACACTGCGGGGCACACAGCGGTACACAGCGGGGAACACAGCGGGGGACACAGCGGGACACAGAGGGACACAGCGAGGGACACAGGGGGGACACAGCGGGACACAGTGGGGGACACAGCGAGGACACATTGGGACACAGCAGGGACACAGCGGGACGCAGCGGGGGACACAGCAGTACACATCGGGACACAGCGGGACACAGCGAGGGACGCAAAGGGGTACACAGCGGGATATAGCGGGGAACACAGCGAGGACACAACGGGATCAAGCGGGACACAGCGTCGATACAGCGGGAACACAGCGGGATACAGCGGGGTACACAGCTGGGGACACAGCGGGACACAGCGGGGGACACAGCGGGACACAGCGGGGAACACAGGGAAGACATCGCGGGACCCAGCGGGACCCAGCGTCGTTACAGCGGGGACTCAGCGGGACACAGCGGGGTGTACAGCTGGGTACACAACGGGACACTGCGGGAGACACAGCAAGGACACAGAGGGACACAGCGGGACACAGCGGGGACACTGCGGGAACATAGTGGGACACAGCGGGGTACACAGCGGGACACAGCGCTACACAGCTAGGGACACAGCGGGGACAAAGCGGCAGACAGCGGGGGACACAGCGAGGACACAGCGGGACACAGCGGCGACACAGAGGGGACTCTGCGGGACAAAGCAGGGGACACAGCGGGACACAGCGGGACACAGCGGGGAACAGCGGAGACAGAGAGGGGCCAAAGAGAGACGCAGCGGTGACACAGCTGGACACAACGTAGTACACAGCAGGACACAGCCGGGCACACAGCGGGGACACAGCAGGCACCAAGCGGGACATAGCGGGACACAGCGGAACACAGCAGGGGACACAGCGGGACACAGCAGGGGACCCAGCTAGGACACAGCGGGACACAGCGGGGGATACAGCTGGGGAGACAGCGGGACACAGCGGGGAACTCAGCGAGGACACAGCGAGACCCAGAAGGACACAGCGTCGATACAGCAGGGACACAGTGTTACACAGCGAGGTACCCAGCTGTGGACACAACAGGACAGAGTGGGGTCACAGCGAGACACAGCAGGACACAGCGAGAACACAGCGGGACACATTGGTGACACAGCGGGGGACACAGCAGGACACAGCAGCGGACACAGCGGAGGACACAGCGGGACACAGCGCGACACAGCGGGGGACACAATGGGGACACAGCGGGACACAGCAGGGGACACAGCGAGGACACAGCGGAACATAGCGGGGGACACAGAGAGGACACAGCGGGACACAGCGAGACAAAGCGGGACACAGCGTGGACACAGCAGTAGACACAGCGGGACATAGCAGGGGACACAGCTGGGGACACAACGGGACACAGCAGGGGACACAGCGAGAACAGAGTGGGACACAGCGGGACACAGCGGGGACACAGCGTCAATACAGCGGGGACACAGCGAGACACAGCGGGGAACACAGGAAGAAAACAGCGGGACCCAGTGGGACACAGCGTCGATACAGCGGGACACAACGGGGTACACAGCTGGGGACACAACAGGACACAGCGGGGGACACAGCGGCACACAGCGGGACATTGCGGGGGACACAGCAGGACCCAACGGGAGACCCAGCGAGGACACAGCGGGACACAGCGGGGGACACAGGGGGACACAGCGGGGGACACAGCGGGACACAGCGGGGAACACAGCGAGGACACAGCGGGGGACACAGCGGGACACAGCGTCGATACAGCGGGCACACAGCGTTACACAGCGTGGTACACAGCTGTGGACACAACGGGACACAGTGGGGGCACAGCGGGACACAGCAGGACACAGTGGGACACAGCGGGGAAAAAGCGTGAGACACAGCGGGGGACAGAGCTGGAGACAGCGGGGGACACAGCGAGGACACAGCAGGACACAGCGTTGACACAGCGGGGTCTCAGTGGGGGACACAGCGGGAGACAAAGAGGGACACCACGGAACACAGCGGGACACAGCAGGAAACAGCAGTGATACTGCGTGGACACAGTGGGACACAGCGGGGGACACAGCGGGACACAGAGGGGGACAGAGCGGGACACAGTGGGGGACAGAGCGTGGGACACAGCGGGACACAGCGGGGACAAAGCTGGTCACAGCGGGGTACACAGAGGGACACAGCGGGGACGCAGTGGGGAAACAGCGTGACACAGCAGGACACAGCGGGACACAGCGGGGGACAGAGCGAGGACACATTGGGACACATTGGGACACAGCGTGATTCAGCGGGGGACACAGCAGTATACAGCGGGACAAAGCGGGACACAGCGGGGACACAGCAGAGACACAGCGGGGGACAGAGCGGTACACAGCGGGGGACACAGGGATGACAGACCAGGACCCAGCGGGACCCAGCGTGGATACAGCAGGGACCCAGCTGGACACAGCGGGACACAGCGGGGACACAGCAGTAGACACAGCGGGACACAGCGTTGGACAAAGGGAGGACACAGCGGGACACAGCGGGACCCAGCGTCGATACAGCAGGGACACAGGGGGACACAGTGGGGTTCACACCTGGGGACACAGCAAGGACACAGCGGGACACAGCGGGACACAGCGGGGACACTGCGGGAACATAGCAGGACACAGCGGGGTACACAGTGGGACACAGCGGGACACAGCTGGGGACACAGCGGGGACACAGCGGGACACAGCGGAACACAGCGGGAGTCAAAGCGGGAGACAGCGGGGGACACAGCGAGGACACAGGGGGACACAGCGGTGACACAGAGGGGACTCACCGGGGGACACAGCGTGGGACAAAGTGGGACACCACGGAACACAGTGTTACACAGCGGGACACAGCGGGGACACTGCGAGACACAGAAGGAGAAAGCGGGGGACACAGCGGGACACAGCGGGCCACAGCGGGGCACACAGCGGGGGACAGCGGAGACAGAGAGTGGCCACAGCGAGACCAAGCGGTGACACAGCTGGGCACAGCGGGGTACACAGCGGGACACAGCGGGCACACAGCGGGGACACAGCGGGACACAGCGGGACACAGCAGGCACACAGCGGGGACACAGCGGGACACAGCGGGACACAGTGGGGACAGAGAGGGACATAGCCGGACACAGCGGGACACAGCGGGGGACAAAGCGGGACACAGTGGGGGACCCAGTGAGGACACAGCGGGACACAGCAGGGACACAGCAAGGACACAGCGGGGGACACAGCAGGACACAGCGGGGACACAGTGGGACACAGCGGGACACAACAGGCACACAGCGGGGACACAGCAGGACACAGTGTGACACAGCGGGGACAGAGAAGGACATAGCCGGACATGCGGGACACAGCGGGGGACACAGCGGGACACAGTGGGGGACCCAGTGAGGACACAGCGGGACACAGCAGGGGACACAGCAAGGACACAGCGGGGAACACAGCAGGGGACACAGCGGGACACAGCGGGGAACACAGCGAGGACACAGCGGGACACAGTGGGACAGAGCGTCGATACAGCGGGGACACAGAGTTACACAGCGTGGTACACAGTTGTGGACACAACGGGACACAGTGGGGGCACAGCCGGACACAGCGGGACACAGTGGGACACAGCAGGGACAAAGCGTGAGACACAGCGGGGGACAGAGATGGAGACAGCAGTGGACACAGCGAGGAAACAGCGGGACACAGCGGTGACACTGCGGGGACTCAGCGGGGGACACAGCGGGACACAGCGGGGGACACAGCAGGACACAGCGGGGGACACTGCGGGACACAGTGTGGGACAGAGCGTGGGACACAGCGAGACACAGCGGGGACAAAGCTGGACACAGCTAGGTACACAGAGGGACACAGCGGGGAAACAGCGTGACACAAAAGGACACAGCGCGACACAGTGGGGGACACAGCGAGGACACAGCGGCACACAGAGGGGTACACAGCGGGACACAGCGAGGAAAAAATCGAGGCCACAGCAGAACACAGCGTGGGACACAGCGGGACACAGCGGGACACAGCGGCGACAAAGCAGTAGACACAGCGGGACACAATGGCGGACACGGCGGGTCATAGCTGGGGACACAGGGAGGACACAGCGGGACCCAGTGGGACCCAGCGTCGATACAGCGTGGACACAGCGGGACACAGCGACTACACAGCGGGACACAGCGGGACACTGCGGGAACATAGCGGGACACAGCGGGGTACACAGCGGGACACAGCGGGACACAGCTGGGGACATAGCGGGGACACAGCGGGACACAGCGGGGGAAACAGCAAGGACATTGCGTGACACAGCGGGGACACAGCTGGGGACAAATCGGGAGACAGCGAGGGACACAGCGAGGACACAGCAGGACACAGCGGCCACAAAGAGGGGACGTAGCAGTGGACACAGCGGGGGAAAAAGAGGGACACCACGGGACACAGTGTGACACAGTGGGACACAGCGGGACACTGCGGGGACACAGCAGGACAAAGCGGGGGACACAGCGGGACACAGCGGGCACACAGCGGGGACACAGCGGGAC
>NW_012287812.1:0-2016 GCF_000151885.1 Dipodomys ordii
GCGTCAATACAGCGGGGACACAGCGAGACACTTGTTGTTGGAACACAGGAAGAAAACAGCGGGACCCAGTGGGACACAGCGTCGATACAGCGGGACACAACGGGGTACACAGCTGGGGACACAACAGGACACAGCGGGGGACACAGCGGCACACAGCGGGACATTGCGGGGGACACAGCAGGACCCAACGGGAGACCCAGCGAGGACACAGCGGGACACAGCGGGGGACACAGGGGGACACAGCGGGGGACACAGCGGGACACAGCGGGGAACACAGCGAGGACACAGCGGGGGACACAGCGGGACACAGCGTTGATACAGCGGGCACACAGCGTTACACAGCGTGGTACACAGCTGTGGACACAACGGGACACAGTGGGGGCACAGCGGGACACAGCAGGACACAGTGGGACACAGCAGGGAAAAAGCGTGAGACACAGCGGGGGACAGAGCTGGAGACAGCGGGGGACACAGCGAGGACACAGCAGGACACAGCGTTGACACAGCGGGGTCTCAGCGGGGGACACAGCGGGAGACAAAGAGGGACACCACGGAACACAGCGGGACACAGCAGGAAACAGCAGTGATACTGCGTGGACACAGTGGGACACAGCGGGGAACACAGCGGGACACAGAGGGGGACAGAGCAGAACACAGTGGGGGACAGAGCGTGGGACACAGCGGGACACAGCGGGGACAAAGCTGGTCACAGCGGGGTACACAGAGGGACACAGCGGGGACGCAGTGGGGAAACAGCGTGACACAGCAGGACACAGCGGGACACAGCGGGACATAGCGGGGGGCACAACGGGGGACATAGCGGGACACAGCGGGACACCGCGGGGGACACAGGGAGGACACAGCGGGACACAGCGGGGGACAGAGCGAGGGCACATTGGGACACATTGGGACACAGCTTGATTCAGCGGGGGACACAGCAGTATACAGCGGGACAAAGCGGGACACAGCGGGGACACAGCAGAGACACAGCGGGGGACAGAGCGGTACACAGCGGGGGACACAGGGATGACAGACCAGGACCCAGCGGGACCCAGCGTGGATACAGCAGGGACCCAGCTGGACCCAGCGGGACACAGCGGGGACACAGCAGTAGACACAGCGGGACACAGCGTTGGACAAAGGGAGGACACAGCGGGACCCAGCGGGACCCAGCGTCGATACAGCAGGGACACAGGGGGACACAGTGGGGTTCACAGCTGGGGACACAGCAAGGACACAGCGGGACAAAGCGGGGACACTGCGGGAATATAGCAGGACACAGCGGGGTACACAGCGGGACACAGCGGGACACAGCTGGGGACACAGCGGGGACACAGCGTGAAACAGCAGAACACAGCGGGAGTCAAAGCGGGAGACAGCGGGGGACACAGCGAGGACACAGGGGGACACAGCGGCAACACAGAGGGGACTCACCGGGGGACACAGCGTGGGACAAAGTGGGACACCACGGGACACAGTGTTACACAGCGGGACACAGCGGGGACACTGCGGGACACAGCAGGACAAAGCGGGGGACACAGCGGGACACAGCGGGCCACAGCGGGGAACACAGCGGGGGACAGCGGAGACAGAGAGTGGCCACAGCGAGACAAAGCGGTGACACAGCTGGACACAGCGGGGTACACAGCGGGACACAGCGGGCACACAGCGGGGACACAGCGGGACACAGCGGGGACATAGTGGGACACAGCGGGACACAGCAGGCACACAGCGGGGACACAGCGGGACACAGCGGGACACAGCGGGGACAGAGAGGGACATAGCCGGACACAGCGGGACACAGCGGGGGACACAGCGGGACACAGTGGGGGACCCAGTGAGGACATACTGGGACACAGCAGGGACACAGCAAGGACACAGTGGGGGACAAAGCGGGGGACACAGCGGGACACAGCAGGGACACAGTGGGACACAGCGGGACACAACAGGCACACAGCGGGGACACAGCGGGACACAGTGGGACACAGCGGGGACAGAGAAGGACATAGCCGGACA
>NW_012287813.1:0-5297 GCF_000151885.1 Dipodomys ordii
CGGGACACAGTGGGGGCACAGCGGGACACAGCGGGACACAGTGGGACGCAGCAGGGACAAAGCTTGAGACACAGCGGGGTACAGAGCGGGAGACAGCGGGGGACACAGCGAGGACACAGCGGTACACAGCGCTGACACTGCGGGGCACACAGCGGTACACAGCGGGGAACACAGTGGGGGACACAGCGGGACACAGAGGGACACAGCGGGGGACACAGGGGGGACACAGCGGGACACAGTGGGGGACACAGCGAGGACACATTGGGACACAGCAGGGACACAGCGGGACGCAGCGGGGGACACAGCAGTACACATCGGGACACAGCGAGGGATGCAGAGGGGTACACAACGGGATAAAGCGGGGAACACAGCGAGGACACAACGGGATCAAGCGGGACACAGCGTCGATACAGCGGGAACACAGCGGGACACAGTGGGGTACACAGCTGTGGACACAGCGGGACACAGCGGGGGACACAGCGGGACACAGCGGGGAACACAGGGAAGACATAGCGGGACCCAGCGGGACCCAGCGTCGTTACAGCGGGGACTCAGCGGGACACAGCGGGGTGTACAGCTGGGTACACAACGGGACACTCGGGGGACACAGCGAGGACACAGAGGGACACAGCGGGACACAGCGGGGACACTGCGGGAACATAGTGGGACACAGCGGGGTACAAAGCGGGACACAGCGCTACACAGCTAGGGACACAGCGGGGACAAAGCGGCAGACAGCGGGGGACACAGCGAGGACACAGCGGGACACAGCGGCGACACAGAGGGGACTCAGCGTGACAAAGCGGGGGACACAGCGGGACACAGCGGGACACAGCGGGGAAAAGCGGAGACAGAGAGGGGCCAAAGAGAGACGCAGCGGTGACACAGCTGGACACAACATAGTACACAGCAGGACACAGAAGGGCACACAGCGGGGACACAGCAGGCACCAAGCGGGACATAGCGGGACACAGCTAGGACAGAGCGGGACACAGCGGGGGACACAGCTGGGGACACAGCGGGACACAGCGGGAAACTCAGCGAGGACACAGCGGGACCCAGCAGGACACAGCGTCGATACAGCAGGGACACAGTGTTACACAGCGAGGTACCCAGCTGTGGACACAACGGGACAGAGTGGGGGCACAGCGAGACACAGCGGGACACAGCGAGAACACAGCGGGACACATTGGTGACACAGCGGGGGACACAGCAGGACACAGCAGCGGACACAGCGGGGGACACAGCGGGACACAGCGCGACACAGCGGGGGACACAATGGGGACACAGCGGGACACAGCAGGGGACACAGCGAGGACACAGCGGAACATAGCGGGGGACACAGAGAGGACACAGCGGGACACAGCGAGACAAAGCAGGACACAGCGTGGACACAGCAGTAGACACAGCGGGACATAGCAGGGGACACAGCTGGGGACACAACGGGACACAGCAGGGGACACAGCGAGGACAGAGCAGGACACAGCGGGACACAGCGGGGACACAGCGTCGATACAGCCGGGACACAGCGAGACCCCGCAGGCAACACAGGAAGAAAACAGCGGGACCCAGTGGGACACAGCGTCGATACAGCGGGACACAACGGGGTACACAGCTGGGGACACAACAGGACACAGCGGGGGACACAGCGGTACACAGTGGGACATAGTGGGGGACACAGCGGGACCCAACGGGAGACCCAGCGAGGACACAGCGGGACACAGCGGGGGACACAGGGGGACACAGCGGGGGACAGAGCGTGGGACACAGCGGGACACAGCGGGGACAAAGCTGTTCACAGCGGAGTACACAGAGGGACACAGCGGGGACGCAGTGGGGAAACAGCGTGCCACAGCAGGACACAGCGGGACACAGCGGGGGACACAGCAAGGACACAGCGGCACACAGCATGGGACACAGCAAGGACACAGTGGGACACAGCGGGGGACACAGCGGGACATAGCGGGGGGCACAACGGGGGACACAGCAGGACACAGCGGGACACCGCGGGGGACACAGGGAGGACACAGCGGGACACAGCGGGAGACAGAGCCAGGACAGAGCCAGGACACATTGGGACACATTGGGACACAGCGTGATTCAGCGGGGGACACAGCAGTATACAGCGGGACAAAGCGGGACACAGCGGGGACACAGCAGAGACACAGCGGGGGACAGAGCGGTACACAGCGGGGGACACAGGGATGACAGACCAGGACCCAGCGGGACCCAGCGTGGATACAGCAGGGACCCAGCTGGACCCAGCGGTACACAGCGGGGACACAGCAGTAGACACAGCGGGACACAGCGTTGGACAAAGGGAGGACACAGCGGGACCCAGCGGGACCCAGCGTCGATACAGCAGGGACACAGCGGGACACAGTGGGGTACACAGCTGGGGACACAGCAAGGACACAGCGGGACACAGCGGGACACAGCGGGGACACTGCGGGAACATAGCAGGAAACAGTGGGGTACACAGCGGGACACAGCGGGACACAGCTGGGGACACAGCGGGGACACAGCGGGACACAGCTGAACACAGCGGGAGTCAAAGCGGGAGACAGCGGGGGACACAGCGAGGACACAGGGGGACACAGCGGCGACACAGAGGGGACTCACCGGGGGACACAGCGTGGGACAAAGTGGGACACCACGGGACACAGTGTTACACAGCGGGACACAGCGGGGACACTGCGGGACACAGCAGGACAAAGCGGGGGACACAGCGGGCCACAGCGGGCCACAGCGGGGCACACAGCGGGGGACAGCGGAGACAGAGAGTGGCCACAGCGAGACAAAGCGGTGACACAGCTGGACACAGCGGGGTACACAGCAGGACACAGCGGGCACACAGCGGGGACACAGCGGGACACAGCGGGACACAGCGGGGACACAGTGGGACACAGCGGGACACAGCAGGCACACAGCGGGGACACAGCGGGACACAGCGGGACACAGCGGGTACAGAGAGGGACATAGCCGGACACAGCGGGACACAGCGGGGGACACAGCGGGACACAGTGGGGGACCCAGTGAGGACATAGCGGGACACAGCAGGGACACAGCAAGGACACAGCGGGGGACACAGCGGGGGACACAGCGGGGACACAATGGGACACAGCGGGACACAACAGGCACACAGCGGGGACACAGCGGGACACAGCGGGACACAGCGGGGATAGAGAAGACATAGCCGGACATGCGGTACACAGCGGGGGACACAGCGGGACACAGTCGGGGACCCAGTGAGGACACAGCGGGACACAGCAGGGGACACAGCAAGGACACAGCGGGGGACACAGCAGGGGACACAGCGGGACACAGCGGGGAACACAGCGAGGACACAGCGGGACACAGTGGGACAGAGCGTCGATACAGCGGGGACACAGAGTTATACAGCGTGGTACACAGTTGTGGACACAACGGGACACAGTGGGGGCACAGCCGGACACAGCGGGACACAGTGGGACACAGCAGGGACAAAGCGTGAGACACAGCGGGGGACAGAGAGGGAGACAGCAGGGGACACAGCGAGGAAACAGCGGGACACAGCGGTGACACTGCGGGGACTCAGCGGGGGGACACAGCAGGACACAGCGGGGGACACTGCGGGACACAGTGTGGGACAGAGCGTGGGACACAGCGTGACACAGCGGGGACAAAGCTGGACACAGCGAGGTACACAGAGGGACACAGCGGGGAAACAGCGTGACACAAAAGGACACAGCTCGACACAGTGGGGGACACAGCGAGGACACAGCGGCACACAGAGGGGTACACAGCGGGACACAGTGAGGAAAAAAGCGAGGCCACAGCAGAACACAGCGTGGGACACAGCGAGGACACAGCGGGACACAGCGGGACACAGCGGCGACAAAGCAGTAGACACAGCGGGACACACTGGCGGACACGGCGGGACATAGCTGGGGACACAGGGAGGACACAGTGGGACCCAGTGGGACCCAGCGTCGATACAGCGTGGACACAGCGGGACACAGCGAGGTACACAGCTGGGGACACAACGGGACACAGCGGGGGACACAGCGAGGACACAGCGGGACACAGCAGGACACTGCGGGAACATAGCGGGACACAGCGGGGTACACAGCGGGACACAGCGGGACACAGCTGGGGACATAGCGGGGACACAGCGGGACACAGCGGGGGAAACAGCAAGGACATAGCGTGCCACAGCGGGGAAACAGCAGAGGACAAAGCGGGAGACAGCGGGGTACACAGCGAGGACACAGCAGGACACAGCGGCCACAAAGAGGGGAATTAGCGGTGGACACAGCGGGGGACAAAGAGGGACACCACGGGACACAGTGTGACACAGTGGGACATAGCGGGACACTGCGGGGACACAGCAGGACAAAGTGGGGGACACAGCGGGCACACAGCGGGGACACAGCGGGACACAGCGGTACACAGCAGGGACAGAGTGGGACACAGCGGGACACAGCGGGACACAGCGGGGACAGAGCGGGACACAGTCGGACACAGCGGGACACAGCGGGGGACACAGCGGGAGACAAAGAGGGACACTACGGAACACAGCGGGACACAGCAGGAAACAGCAGTGACACTGCGGGGACACAGTGGGACACAGCGGGGGACACAGCGGGACAAAGATGGGGACAGATTGGGACACAGTGGGGGACACAGCTGGACACAGCAGGGGAAACAGTGGGGGACACAGCGGGACACAGGGGGACACAGCGAGGACACAGCGGGACAGAGCGGAACACTGCAGGGCACAGCGGGGGACACAGCGGGACACAGCGGGACACAGCGGGGGACACAGAGAGGACACAACGGAACACAGAGTGGGACAAAGTGAGGACACAGCGGGAAACAGCGGGACACAGCCGGGTCCCAGCAGTGGACACAGCGGGACACAGCGGGGGACACAGCGGGACACAGCGGGGGACACATGGAGGACTCAGCGGGACAAAACGGGGACACAGCGGCGACTCACCGGGGGACACAGCGGGGGACAAAGCGGGACACCACAGAACACAGTGGGAAACAGCGGGACACAGCGGGGAAACTGCGGGGACACAGGGAGACAAAGCGTGGGACACATAGGGACACAGCGGGGGACACAGTGGGGGACACAGCTGGACACAGCGGGACACAGCAGGGGGACACAGCGAGGACACCACGGAACACAGCGGGACACAGCGGGAAACAGAGGGGAACCTGCGGGACACAGTGGTACACAGTGGGGGACACAGTGGGAAATAGTGGGGGACACAGTGGGACACAGTGGTACACAGTGTGGACACAGTTGA
>NW_012287814.1:0-3461 GCF_000151885.1 Dipodomys ordii
TTTTTGCAGAATAAAGTCTTCTCTCATCACAGAATTTACAGCACAGGACAGACGCCCCCAGCCCCGTTGAGCAGGGGTCTCCTTTGCTCTGGGGGCGGTGGCTGCATTCCGGTCAGTGTTCGGACCGCTCCACATTCACCCGCATGCTGTCCACGCCCTCTATGCCCGCCTCCATTTCGTCGCCGTACGTCTCGGGCCCCACGCCGCTAGGCGTCCCCGTCAGGATGAAGTCGCCCTCCTCCAGCGTGATGATCCTGGAGATGTAGCTGATGAGGAAGGGCACGGAGAAGATCATGGCGGCCGTCTCCCCTGCTGCCGGAGCTCGCCGTTGACGCGGAGCCACAGCCGCAGGGCGTGCGGGTCGGGCACGCGCTCGCGGGGCACGAAGGCGCTGACGGGGCAGGAGCCCGAGAAGCCCTTGGCCAGCGTCCAGGGCAGGCCGCGCTCGCGGCAGGCGTCCTGCACGTCGCGGGCGGTCATGTCGAGGCCCAGGGCGTAGCCGGCCACGCAGCGCATGGCGGCGGCCTCGGGCACGGCGCGCGCGCGGCGGCCCAGCACGACGCCCAGCTCCAGCTCGTGGTGCAGGCGGCGGCAGTAGGCGGGCAGGCGCGCCGGCGAGCCCGGGGGCGCGTACGCCGAGGACGGCTTCAGGAAGAGCAGCGGCTCGCGGGGCGGCGCGCCGCGCATCTCCCGGACGTGGTCCGCGTAGTTCCTCCCGACGCAGACGATGTTCTTCCCCCACTCCCAGAAGCGCGACAGCGGCCCGGGGCCCGCCATGGCGCCGCGCCGGTCACGTGCCCGCCGGCCCCGGCGCCCGCCGGCCCCGGCGCCTACGGCAGCCCGCAGAGGAGGCGCCGCGCGGGACGCGCTGCCGGGGACGCTCACGCACGCCGGGGCCGCGGCCGCCGGCCGCTGGCTCGCTGGACGCGGACACTCCGCGGCGTCCCACGACCGCCGCCGACTCCGCCCTCCAGACTCCGCCTCCGCCCTCGCTGATTGGCAGGGGCGGGCCGGGCGGCAAGGGCCGGTACTGATTGGCTGCGATCGGCACAGGGTGGGCACTGGCTGATGGGGGACGCTCGGCGCAGGGCGGGCACTGGCTTGTCGGGGGCGGGGCGGGGCGGGGCGCGGCGGGCGCTGATTGGCTGCGGCCGCCGACGCGGTGTTCCGGCCCCCGACGCCGGTGTTGCGGTTCTGCGCCCGGGCAGTGCTGCCCGGCGGGTCATGGTGCTCGGCCGCGGGCCGCTCTGCTGCCGGAGACTCGCGGCGCTGGGACTGTCCTGCGCGCGCCGCGGCCTGGGTAGGTGCGCCGGGCGCGGACGGGCGCGGACGGGCGCGGCTCAGCGCCGACGGGCAGGGCGTCGGTTGGGCGCGCCGGCGTCGTCCCTCGGCTCAGGTGCCTGGACGCCCGCGGGCCGGCCGGGAGGGCAGCGCCGACGCGGGGCCGCGGGCGGAGGGGCGGGAGGGCGGCGGCGGCCAGCCAGGCTCTCCATCTCGGACCCTCCGCCCCGTCCAGCCCCAGCTAACGTGGCCGCGGCCGGCTCCCAGTGCGTCGGGGCTCCCGCCCGGCCGAGGGCCGGGTCGGGCCGGGGACGAACGGGGCCTCCTCGCCGCTCCCTGTCCCGCCAGCCCGTGGCCGCCCCGGGCTGCGCGGACGGGGCAGCGGGCGAGTCCCCTCCTCGGGGCCCTCCGCCCTCCCGGGCACGGGGGGCGGTCACCGGAGGGGTCACCGCGGCGAGGAAGCGGCGTTTCTAGGAAATACACGTTAAGTCGGTGCTGGGACTCGAACTTGGGCTTCAGGGGCGCCAGGCGGGGGCTCCGCGGGCTGGAGCCGGTGCTGGGCCCCGGAAGCGCCCCGTTTATGCCTCGGTGTGCACCTGTGAGCCCGGCGGCCGGTTGCGATGGGGTCTCGTGGACGTTATTTACGTTGTCTGGTCTCCAGCCTCGGTCCTCCCAGGGGTGCCTGGCGTCCAAGGACACTTCATGAAGGGCCCCCCCCCCAGGTCCTTCATCACCCGCGGGTGCGGGGGGCCAGAGGGGATGCAGAGTATGGCAGAAACTCCATTCCACCAAGAGGTTTTGTTGAGCATTAGAAGGATCTGGAAAACCCAGGACAGGAGATGTGTTGAAAAAGAGACCTGGGAACTCAGGTGGTAAGGTTTGTGTAGCCTGCTTCCAGGCCCTGGGTTCGAGCTGCCCCTGCAGTCTGCACCCGTGCAGTGCAGGGTTTTGCTGGCTAGGGCGGATGAAGGTGGGCCCGAGGCATTTCTCCTGTCCCCTGCGAGGTCGTCTACCCCTTGGACAGGAACACTGACCTGTGCTGTTGGGGCCTCAAGCATTTTAGATGGAATCATCTCGTGGCTCTGAGTACCCTGGTGTCTGTGCACTGGTGCTCACCGCCGGTGGGCTCTGGGGAGGCCTGGGGCTCACCGCTGGCCTGCGCAGCCTGCAGGGGCTGCGAGGTGCGCGGTATCCACTCTCGGATGTCTGTCATTCAGTAGCAAATGCCGTTTTGTCAGAGGCGTTGTGAAACAGGCCGGGCACAGAGACTGCCCACTACCCGCCGCACCGCGGGGCAGGCAGGCCGGCCCCCACCCCCGGCCAGCAGGTCTGTCCTCCAGAGCCTTGAGAGGAAAGCATCCTCATTCTGAGCTGGGAGCGTGGCTCTGCTGAAACACACACCGACTCACGCAAAGCCCCCGGCTCTGCCTCCAGCTCAGGGAGACGAGAACCCACCTCTGAGACGGTGCCGGCTTGAGTCGTTTGCGGCACTGTTCTCATGGATGTGGTTCTTCTGTCGGAGGAAATTAGGAAAACCGGAGCGCCGAGCCTCAGTGTGCACGGGGAGCTGGTCTGAGGTCTGCGACCTGAGGCTGCACCCCGCGCCCTCAGGCCCGGCCCTGCTGGGAGTCTTCTGCTATCACTCGGATTTGAGGAAGAGTCTGACTGTGGAGCAGGGCGCCATGAAGGTGGAGCTGCTGCCCGCCCTGACCGACAACTACATGTACCTGCTCATCGACGAGGCCACGCGGGAGGCTGCCATTGTGGACCCCGTCCAGCCCCAGAAGGTACGTGGCTCTCTGCATGGCGCCTGAGCCCCAACACCCTACCCACCCTCATCCCTGGGACGCAGCACCGTGACCCCACAGCTTGGCAGAAGCCCGGGGGGATCAGTCCTTTTGACTTGGGAAGAACTCAGCATCTAGCACCCCGAGAAGTGTAGGGAGGGCGGGGCCACCAGGCTCCCAAGGCGGCACCGCGCACGCGCCATGTTAGCCTTGCAGTGTGGAGGCCGTGGAGCCTGGCTCTCCAGTGCTTTCGTCTCTCAGCACTGCCTGTGTGCGTGTATGCGTGTGTAAGAGAGAGAGTGGGGAGAGGGGGAGGGAGAGACAGACAGACAGACAAACCTTGGAGCACAGAATGGCTTGGAGAGGTCTGAGGGGAGCTGAGGGCTGCCCCCG
>NW_012287815.1:0-1977 GCF_000151885.1 Dipodomys ordii
CAGAATTATTAGGGAAAGGATCCAAAATACAATCAGTATGCTAGAGATAATAAAAAAAGACAAAAATAAAAAATAAAATAAATAAAAACTAGTAAGTGTTGCTTGCTGAGCAGAATGTAAAAAATCTTCATCCGTTCTACAGTAACGTCCTCATCCCCGGCGTCCCCCCCAGCATTCACCCGTCATCCCCACCGGCCTCCCCCCCGGCCTCCTCCCGCCCGTCTCGCCAGGACCGGCCCGGCCCGGCCCGGGGCCGCGCGAGCGCGGGAGAGCGCCGAGGCCACGGCCGGCCCCGCGCCGCCGGGACACCAGGCCGGCCCGGCCCCGCGACCCGCACCTCTCCCGGGTCAGCACAAACTGCAGACCCGCCAAAGCTCCCGGGGCCCGCGGGCTCACCAGCGGACGCCGCCATGCCGCCCGCGGCGCTCGGCGCTCCGAGCCCGAACGAAGAGCCGTTGGGCCAATGGGCGGAACGAGCCCGCCCCCGCCCCCTTGTGATAGGTGCAGGCCCTCTCCCCTCAGCCAACTAGGTCTCCTGAGGAGTTCCTGTAGCTCTTAGGTTCCGGCGCGTAGGACGAACGGAGTCGGAGCGACTTCCGCATCCGCGTCCAATAGGCGTGCGAGGCTCACTCCGACCGCTCGAGCGGCGACCAATGGGAGAGGTCTATTCAGGATTGGCGGGTCGTGCAACCTCTCGACAATAGCCTCTACTTCAGAGACCCGCTCCGCGCGGCGCGCCGGCCGGGCGCTCCCGCCTCCCAGCCAATGCGGCGCGGGGGGCGGGGATTGTTTACGTCCAGGCCGGAGCGGAAAGTGGGTCACGGCCGGCGGAGCGCGGCGGCGGCGGCGGCGGCGGCGGCGGCGGCGGCGGCGGCGGCAGGTGAGCGGCGCCCGCCCGCCCGGCCCGGCCCCGGCGCGTTGACCTTGCGGGTGCGGGCGGTCGGGCCCGCCGCCCTGTGTTTTCCTGGGGCGGTGCGCGGGAAGCCGGGCGGGCGCCGCGGGATCCATCGCTGCCGGCAGCGTCGCCCGGAGCCGAGGTCGGCGCGCCCGGGGCCCCGGGGGGCGGCGCGCGGGCGGGCGGGCGGGGCGCGCGGGCGGGGCGGGCGGGCGCGCGGGCGGGGCGCGCGGGGGGCGGCTCCGCGCCCGGCACGGGGAAGCGGAGGTCGGGGAGCCGCCGCCCCCCGGCGGCGCGGCCAGTCTGGCGTGGGGCCCGCAGCCATGGGCGTCTGGGGGCGCGTCTGCACCGTCTCCCTGGGGCTGGCGCAGGGGCTCCGGCGCTGGAGCCAGGTATGGGCCGCCGAAGAGCCCCCGGCCGGCGCGGGCCTGGCCGCAGGGCCGCGGGAGGCTCAGAGCTCGTCTTTTCCCAGGTCCTCCTCACCATGGCCCGACGGCCCCGCAGCGGCCGAGCCTGGCGTCTGGTCCTGAGCGCAGCCCGCCGCGAGGCCGACGCGCGCGCCCTGGCTCTGACAGGCACCACCAACTGGGGCTATGACTCTGATGGCCAGGTAGGTCCGCGGCGGAGGTGAGCCCGGCCGGCGTGCGGACCGGGGGTCAGGGAACCGGGGAAGGGGCTGCCTCCCCGCGCAGAGGCGTCTTCGGTCTGGTAGAAGAGCCCGGGCACGTAGGACAGAGGGACGCAGGACAGGCCTTCCACCCAGCCTGGCCCGTGGCAAGTACAGTGTGGAGAGGCGGCCGCTGCTCAGATGCGCCGCAGATCCCCCTGGTCTTTGCGTTTCCGGAGGTCCTGTTGTACACGTGGTCTGCCCTCGGAGATGCTTGTACCATAGCAAAGTGTCGGTCGCCTCACTCTCAGTAGCTGTGTATAAGAGCTTGTGACCCCTGAGGACCCGATTCCCGCCAGACCCCCGGCTCTGAGACCGCTGGGGAGTGAGCAGTTCTGTGCTGATGTCTGTGGGTTAGGTCGTGTGTTATAATCGGGATGCTGCTTCTCCACTGGCTTCCCGAAGGCGTCTCAGG
>NW_012287816.1:0-1061 GCF_000151885.1 Dipodomys ordii
TTTTTTTTTTGTCAGTCATGGGGCTTGAACTCTGGGCCTGGGCGCTGTCCCTGCACTCCAGCTCAAGGCAAACACGCTACCGCTTGAGCCACAGCGCCACTTCCGGTTTTCTAGTGGTTTATTGGAGATAAGAGTCTCACGGACTTTTCTGCCTGAGCTGGCTTTGAACCGTGATTCTCAGATCTCATCCTCCTGAGTAGCTAGGATTACAGGCGTGAGCCACTGGCGCCTGGCCCTTCCTTTTCTTTCTGTGGCAGTTCTGGGGTTTGAACTCAGGGTCTGGGTGCTGTCTCTGAGCTTTTTTGCTCAAGGCTAGGGCTCTACCACTTGAGGCACAGCTCCACTTCTAGTGGTGAGTTGGAAGTAAGAGTCTCATGGACTTTCTTGCCTGGGCTGGCTTTGAACCACAATCTTCAGATCTTAGTCTACTGACTAGCAAGGACGACAGTCATGAGCCACCAGTGCCCAGCTTTGATATCTCTCTTTTTCCTTTCCTTTCTGTTTCTTTCCTTCCTTCCATCTTTCCTTCTTTCCGAATTTCTTTCCTTCTTTCTTTCTTGCTTGCTTGTCAGTTGTAGGGCTTCAACTCAGGACTTGGATGCTGTCCCTGAGCTCTCTTGCTTAGTGTTCTACCTCTTTGAACCACATCTCCACTTCCAGTTTTGAGTGGCTAATTGGAGATAAGACTCTCACGGGGATTGATTTTTTTTTTTTTTTGTCGGTGGTGGGGCTTGAACTCCGGGCCTGGGCACTGTCCTTCAGCTCTTCAGCTCAAGGTGAGCACTCTACCACTTGAGCTACAGCGCCACTTCCGGTTTTCTGGTGGTTTATTGGAGATAGGAGTCTCACGGTCTCTCCTGCCCAGGCTGGCTTTGAACCGCGATCCTCAGATCTCAGCCTCCTGAGTAGCTAGGATTACAGGCGTGAGCCACTAGCGCCCGGCTTCACGGGGATTTTTTTGCCCAGGCTGGCTTTGAACTGTGATCCTCAGATCTTAGCCTCCTGAGTAGGTAGAGTTACAGGACTGAGCCATCAGCACCCAGCTTGTTTGCTTGCTTGTT
>NW_012287817.1:0-947 GCF_000151885.1 Dipodomys ordii
TCACTATATTAAATAACAACCACAGGAGTTGGAGGTATGGCTCAGTTGGTATAGCACTAGCCAGTGAGCAAAAAGGTCAACTACCAAATTCGAGTCCGTGTTGGAACAACAACACAGCCACAAAAAAAAAAATCATTCTAGGAATGTTAAATTTCCCATATTTGATAATTGTACTCAGCTTATATAAGAAAGCATCCTTATATTTAGGGACTACATGTTAAACATTAAGAGGAAAAGGAGTGGGCTGGGAAGGTGGCTCAATGGTAGAGCGCTTGCCTTGCATGCATGAGGCCCTGGGTTCAATTCCTCAGCACCACATAAGCAAAAAGAAAAAAGCAGCAAGTGGCGCTGTGGCTCAAGTGGTAGAGCGCTAGCCTTGAGCTGAAGAGCTGAGGGACAGCGCCCAGGCCCAGAGTTCAGGCCCCACTACCGGACCCCCCCCAAAAAAAAGAGAAAAAGGAGTAAGTTATAACAACTTTCATAGTTCTAGAAAAAATATGAAATATATACTTATGCTGGGAAGGTAGCCCGGAGGAATCCTGTTGGCCTTGCACGATGCACAGTGACTGAATTCACAGCACAGGTTAGGCATGGCAAGGAACAGAAGGGTCTGTGTATCATGAGGTTCAGCGCAATTTTTGCGAAGGTCATATCAAATTTGCTAATTTCTTTCCTCATGGATCTGATCTGAACAATCCACTACATTGAAATGTGCGCTCCTGTGACTTTTCTTTGTTTCGTTTCTTTCTTTTCTGTTTGGTATGGGAGGCTGAGGAGAGAAAATATATACTGTATGATTCCACATGTCTTAAACTCTAGAATTATATTGACAAAAAAGCTAAGTAGTGGTTCTCAAGGAACAAAATAACATATATAGAAGACAATGGTAAATCAAGTGGATTTCTTGCGAACTTCTTTTTTTTTTTTGTTTTTTTACTTACTTCCCT
>NW_012287818.1:0-2465 GCF_000151885.1 Dipodomys ordii
GCGGGACACAGCGGGACACAGCGGGGCACAGCGGGGACACAGCGGGGGACAAAGCATGTCACAGCGGGACACAGCGTGGGAAACAGCAGGACACAGTGGGGGACACAGCGGGACACATCGGGAGACACTAGGGGACACAGCAGGACACATTGGGGGACACAGCGGAACACAGCGGGGGACACAGCGAGAAACAGCACAGGACATATTGGAGGAAACATCAGGACACAGCTGGGAAAACAGCGTGACACAGCGGGGGATAATGGGGACACAGCGGGACACAGAGGACAAAAGAGTAAGGACACAACTGGACACAGCGGAGTACACAGTGGGACACAGCGGGGAAACAGCGGAGACACAGCAGGACACAGCGGGACACAGCGGAGACACAGCGGGACACAGCGGGACACAGCGGGGACACAGCGGGGACACAGCGGGGGACACAGCGTGTCATAGCGGGACACAGCGGGACACAGCGGGGACACAGCGGGGACACAGCGGGGGACAAACCGTGTCACAGAATTTTATTTGTGAACATACTGTACAGAGGAGTTACAATTACATGGGCAGGATAATGCGTACATTTCTTACCAAGCATTGCAGCCTCCTCCTTTTGTTTACCCTTCACATCCCTTCCCAGCCTCCCCTCTCCCCCCCATCCCAATCCTTCTCCTTCCCCCTCTTTCTCCCCCCCCCCCCCACCGACGTTGTAAAGTTCATTTTGGACATGACAACTTGTACTTCTCATTGTTGCAACAGGTCCACCTGTATCCTTTAAACAACTGGATTTTCCCCATCTCCTCCACAAGTTATACTGACATCAAATATAGTGAAAGCAGGGGTTATACTGTGGGGGAGGGACCTACAAAGCAACAAAGAGATAATCTTATAAATGCGTTAGAAACACATGCATGAAAGAAAAAAACATTAAAATACACATCTAACGGTTCATTTTCCTGACATCACATTATCTGACCTTTTCCGCTTGACTCATACATATACTAGATATTACAAATAAGGGAAACCATGGGACCTATGTTTCTTTGGGCCTGGCTTACTTCACTTAATATAATTTTTTTCCAAGTTTTTCCATTTCCTAACAAATGGGGCAATGTCATTCTTTCTGATGGAGGCATAGAATTCCATTGTGTATATATACCACATTTTCTTGATCCATTCATCTGCTGAGGGGCATCTGGGTTGGTTCCATTTCTTAGCTATGGTAAATAATGCTGCAATAAACATAGTTGTGCTGGTAGCTTTAGTGTGGTCTTGTTTGTAAACATTTGGGTAAATGCCCAAAAGTGGGATTGCTGGGTCATAGGGGAGTTCTATGTGAAGTTTTTTGAGGAACCTCCATACTGCTTTCCAAAGTGGTTGAACAAGTTTACATTCCCACCAACAATGAAGTAAGGTTCCTTTCTGTCCACATCCCCTCCAGCATCTGTTGTTGTTAGAGTTCTTGATTTTTGCCGTTCTAACTGGAGTGAGGTGATATCTCAATGTTGTTTTGATTTGCATTTCTTTTATGGCTAGGGATGTTGAACATTTCTTCATGTGTCTATTGGCCATCCTTCTTTCTTCTTCAGAGAAGTTTCTCTTTAAGTCTTTTGCCCACTTATTTATTGGGCAGTTGTTTCTTTGAGGATTTGTTGTTGGGGGTTTAATTTTTTGAGTTCCAAGTATATTTTAGATATGAGAACCTTGTCTGTTGTATGGCTAGTAAAGATCTTCTCCCAATCTGTGGGCTTTCTGTTGATCTTGCTAGCTATGTCATTTGCCCTGCAGAAGCTCTGCAACTTTATGCAATCCCATTTGTCCAACCTTTCTTTGATTTGTTGTGTTTCTGGGTCTCTATTCAGAAAATTTCGGCCTGAGCCAAGGAGACCTAGGGTTTCTCCTATTCCATCCTGTAAAATTTTGGAACGCTTCACGAATTTGCGTGTCATACTTGCGCAGGGGCCATGCTAATCTTCTCTGTATCGTTCCAATTTTAGTATATGTGTTGCCGAAGCGAACACGGCATATTCTTTTTAATGATGGATAATCACCTTATTAAATTGTTGGCTGTTTTTTTTAATTTTTCATTCAACTATTATGATATTCCAAATAGCGCTTTAATCACCTTTTAGTGTCTCAGCTAAGAATGGATATCTCAGTTCTGTTGCTGCTGAGGAAGCTTTGAGTACAAATGATACTCTTAGCTGCTCTGTAAGCTGTCCTGTGTTTGACTTGGGCTTCCATTTCTGACACATACTGCTTCTGCTAGTCTGTCTCAAGTATAGTGATCCCTTATCATTTCATCATGTCACTAATGGTTCCTCAGAACAATGAATCAGATATCTCTAGCAGCCTCTTCTTTCTGCCTGCCACAAGCATTAGGCCATCCTTTGGTCTGGGTCTTAGAGGGACTGGAGTTTCTAAGACTAAAGCCTACGGCACTTTTGTAACTCATGCTTTAGGGTGAT
>NW_012287819.1:0-1343 GCF_000151885.1 Dipodomys ordii
TCATACAGGGGCGGGGGAGGCATCCCTGGGCTTTGGGTGTCTAGTGAGGATCAGTGGAAGTACTGGGCAGCTGGATCGCAGCTGGGAGCCAGGAGGGCCCTGGCCTGACTTGTGTGCGCAGGCTCCCTCAGTGTTCAGGTAGAAACCCATTGTGGGGCAGAGGTGGAGCTGGAGAGGAGGGGCTGCTGGCAGGTCAGGGCGGGAGAGGGTGGGACTTCCAAGGAGAAGCAGGAGAGAGAGGGAGTCAGGATTTGACCTTGAAGTCCCTGCACAAGGTCAGCCTGGCCAGGGTCTTAGCAATTGAGTGGCTCTGCACTCAGCCCTGGGGATGTGGACCCGCCCCTTTGCACCAAGTACAAGCAAACTCAGCTGCCAGTTTGGGCAGCCTGAGGTGTCAAGCTTGGCCCTTGCTCTCCCCTGGCCTTGTCTGCAGAAGAGAGACAAGCAAAACCCCTGTCTGCCTAGTCCCTCTCTAGTCTGCCTAGTCTGGCAGTGAAAAAGTGAAGGGCATTCTTGGGTCCACTATCTTATCAGAGAGAGGTGCAAACACACACAGAGATTCAAGGTCAAGGTCCTGGCGAAGTTCTGCATTCAGCAAATATTCCCTGGGGCTGGCTGGGGCTGGGTAATACAGGGCACAGGGCAGTCATGGAGATACCCCAGGCGCTGTCTCCACAGAGACTGCAGTGAAGATGAAATGTCTGGGTGGCGATGGAGGAATTGGTGGCTAACACGGTCAGGGCCAGGCTGGAGACAGACAGGGGTAGGTGTGGGAAACCCCAGTGGAAGTCTAGATGTAGGCTTGGATCATGGACCAAGGAAGGCACAGGGAGAAAAACTGTGTTCTAGCCAACAGGAATGGTATTAAGATAGAACATAGAATAGCAGGGATTGGGAATGTGGCTTAGTGGTATAGAGTGCTTACCTAGCATGCATGAAGCCCTGGGTTTGATTCCTCAGTACCCCATACACAGAAAGGCTGGAATTGGCTCTGTGGCTCAAGTGGTGGAGTGCTAGCCTTGAACAGAAGAAGCTCAGGGACAGTACCCAGGTCTAGAGTTCAAGCCCCAGGACTGGCACACACACAAAAAATCCAGGCACAGGTGGCTCACACCTGTAATCCTAGTTACTCAGGAGGCTGAGATCTGAGGATCGTGGTTCAAAGCCAGCCTGGGCAGGAAAATTTGTGAGACTTATCTCCAATTACCCTGCAGAAATCTGGAAGTGGTGCTGTGGCTCAAGTGGTAGAGTGTTTTCTTTGAGTTGATGAGCTGAGGGACAGAACCCAGGCCCAGAGTTCAAGCTCCACAACCAGAAAAAAAAAAAAAGATATAGATAGCACC
>NW_012287820.1:0-3283 GCF_000151885.1 Dipodomys ordii
GCTGTGTCCCGGTGTGTCCCGCTGTGTCCTTGCTGTGTCCCCTGCTGTGTCCCCTGCTGTGTCCCGCTTTGTCCTCGTTGTGTCCCCTGCTATATCCCGCTGTGTTCCCCGCTCTGTCCCGCTGTGTCCCCGCTGTGTCCCGCTGTGTCCCCCGCTATACCTGCTGTCCCCCGCTGTGTCCAGCTGTGTCCCTGCTGTATCCCCGATGTGTCCCACTGTGTACCCCGCCGTGTCCCGCTCTGTCCCTCTCTGTCCCCCGCTGTGTTCCCCTCTGTGTCCTGCTGTTTCCGGCTGTGTCCCGCTGTGTACTAGCTGTGTCCCGCTGTGTCCTCGCTGTGTCCCAGCTGTGTCCCGCTGTGTCCCCGTTGTTCCCCGTTTGTCTCCACTGTCCCCCACTGTGTCCCTCGCTGTGTACCGCTGTGTCCCCCGCTGTATTCCGCTGTGTCGCTGCTGTGTCCTGCTGTGTCCCCGCTGTGTCCCCGGTGTGTCCCGCTGTGTCCCCGCTGTGTCCCCGCTGTGTCCCCGCTGTGTCCCCTCTGTGTCCCATTCTGTCCACACTGTGTCCCGCTTTGTCCCACTCTGTTCCCCGCTGTGTCCCGCTGTGTGCTGCTGTGTACAACCTGTGTCCCGCTGTGTACCTCTGTGTCCCTGTTGTGTCTCCCTGCTGTCCCCCACTGTGTCCCCACTGTGTTCCGCTGTGTCCCCACTGTGTCCCCGCTGTGTCTCCCTGCTGTACCCCGCTGTGTCCCCTCTGTGTCCCACTGTGTCCCGCTGTGTCCTCGCTGTGTCCCCGCTGTTTCCCGCTGTGTCCTGCTGTCTGGCTGTGTCCCCGCTGTCCCCCGCTGTGTCCCCTGCTGTGTCCCCGCTGTGTCCAGCTGTGTCCCGTTTTGTCCCGCTCTGTCCCGCTGTGTCCCCGCTTTGTCCCCCGCTTTGTCTCCGCTTTGTCCCGCTGTGTCCCGCTCTGTCCCCCGCTGTGTCCCGCTGTGTCCCCTGCTGTGTCCCCCGCTGTGTCCCGCTGTGTCCCGTTGTGTCCTTGCTGTGTCCCCGCTGTGTCCTGCTGTGTCCCTCTGTGTCCCCGCTGTCTCCCGCTGTGTCCCCTGCTGTGTCCCCCGCTGTGTCCCCGCTGTGTCCCCGCTGTGTCCCTGCTGGGTCCCACTGTGTCCCCCGCTGTGTCCCCGATGTGTCCCTGCTGTGTCCTCCTGTGTCCCGCTGTGTCCTCGCTGTGTCCTTCTGTATGCCGCTGTTTCCCCCGCTGTGTCCCCCACTATTTCCCCGCTGTGACTTGCTGTGTCCATGCTGTGTCCCCCGCTGTGTCCCGCTGTATCCCGCTGTGTCCCCCGCTGTGTTCCCCACTGTGTCCCACTGTGTCTTCTCTGTGTCCCCGCTGTGTTCCGCTGTGTCGCGCTGTGTCCCACTGTGTTCTGCTGTGTCTGCCTCTGTGTCCCCCGCTGAGTCCCACTGTGTCCCTGCTGTGTCCCTGCTGGGTCCCGCTGTGTCTCGCTGTGTCCCCGCTGTGTCCCTGCTGGGTCCCGCTGTGTCTCGATGTGTCCCCGCTGTGTCCCGCTGTGTCTCTGGTGTGTCCTCGCTGTGTAACTGGTATGTCCCTCTGTGTCTCCGCTGAGTTCCACTGTGTCCCGCAGTGTCCCCCTATGTCCCTGCTCCTGTCCTCCCTGTGTCCCCCGCTGTGTCCCACAGTGTCCCCCGCTGTGTCCCCATTGTGTCCTCCTGTGTCCCGCTGTGTTCTTGCTGTGACCCCCGCTGTGTCCCGGTGTGTCCCCGCTGTGTCCCCGCTGTGTCCCCGCTGGGTCCCGCTGGATCCCAGCTGTGTTCCCGCTGTGTCCCGCTGTGTCCCTGGTGTGTCCCGCTGTGTCCCCCGCTGTGTTCCGCTGTATCTCTGCTGTGTCCCGCTGTGTCCACGCTGTGTCCCAGGTGTGTCCCGCTGTGAACCCGCTGTGTACCCGCTGTGTCTCCCGCTGTGTCCCCGGTGTGTCCCGCTGTGTCCTCCGCTGTGTCCCCCACTGTGTCCCGCTGTGTCCCATGCTGTGTCCCGCTGTGTCCCCGCTGTCCGCCGCTGTATCACCGCTGTCCCCTGCTGTATCCCCTGCTGTGTCCCACTGTGTCCTCTCTGTGTCCCGCTGTGTCCCCGCTGTGCGTTCGCTGTGTCCCGCTGTGTCCCTGGTGTGTCCTCGCTGTGTAACCACTGAGTCCCTCTGTGTCCCCGCTGTGTCCCACTGTGTCCCCCGCTGTGTCCCCGCTGTGTCCCCGCTGTGTCCTCCTGTGTCCCGCTGTGTCCTCGCTTTGTCCTTCTGTATCCCGCTGTGTCCCCCGCTCTGTCCCCCACTATTTACCCACTGTGACCCGCTGTGTCCTTGGTGTCCCCAGCTGTGTCCCGCTGTGTCCCCCGCTGTGTTCCCCGCTGTGTCCCGAATGTGTCCCGCTGTGTCCATTGCTGTGTCCCCGATGTGTCCCGCTGTCTCCCGCTGTGTCCCGCTGTGTCCTGCTGTGTCCGCCTCTGTGTCCCCCGCTGTGTCCCGCTGTGTCCCCGCTGTGTCCCGCTGTGTCCCGTTGTGTCCCCGCTGTGTCCCTGCTGTGTTCCCCTGTGTCCCTGGTGTGTCCTGGCTGTGTAACCTCTATGTCCCTCTGTGTCCCCGCTGTGTCCCACTGTGTCCCGCAGTGTCACCCTATGTCCCCGCTGTGTCCCCCGCTGTGTCCCCGCTGTGTCTCACTCTGTCCCCACTGTGTCCTGCTTTGTCCCGCTGTGTCCCCGCTTGTCCCGCTGAGTGCCCCCTTTGTTCCCCTCTGTGTCCTGCTGTGTCCCCTGCTGTGTCCCCGGTGTGTCCCGCTGTGTCCCCGCTGTGTAACGCTGGGTCCCCCTTTGTGTCCCGCTGTGTCCCCTGCTGTGTCCCCGCTGTGTCCCGCGTGGCCTTGCTGTGTCCCGCTGTGTCCTCGCTGTGTCCCCGCTGTTTCCCGCTGTGTCCTGCTGTGTCCGGCTGTGTCCCCGCTGTCCCCTGCTGTGTCCCCTGCTGCGTCCCCGCTGTGTCCAGCTTTGTCCCGTTTTGTCCTGCTGTGTCCCGCTGTGTCCCCGCTTTGTCCCCCGCTTTGTCCCCGCTGTGTCCCGCTGTGTCCCGCTGTGTCCCCCGCTGTGTCCCGCTGTGTCCCCTGCTGTGTCCCGCTGTGTCCCGTTGTGTCCTTGCTGTGTCCTGCTGTGTCCCTCTGTGTCCCCGCTGTCCCCCTCTGTGTACCCCTCCTGTGTCCTCTGCTGTGTCCCGCTGTGTCCCTGCTG
>NW_012287821.1:0-2174 GCF_000151885.1 Dipodomys ordii
ACCCCGATCTGTCCCACTGTGTCCCCCACTGTGTCCCCGCTGTGTCCTCGCTGTGTCCTACTGTGTTCAGTTGTGTCCTCGCTGTGACCCGCGCTGTGTCCCGCTGTGTCCTGCTTTGTCGGCCTCTGTGTCCCCCGCTGTGTCCCACTGTGTCCCCACTGTGTCCCGCTGTGTCCCGCTGTGTCACCGGCTGTGTCCCCCGCTGTGTCACCCGCTGAGTCCCCGCTGTGTGCTGCTGTGTCCCGCTGTGTCCTCGCTGTGTTACACTGTGTACCCCGCTGTGTCCCGCTGTGTCACCCGCTGTGTCAGCCACTGTGTCCCCCGCTTTGTTCCGCTGTCCGCCTGTTTGTACCCGCTGTCCCCCGCTGTGTACCCAGCTGTGTCCCGATGTGTCCCCTGCTGTGTGCCGCTGTGTCCCCGCTGTGTCACAGCTGTGTCCCGCTGTGTCCCCGCTGTGTCCCAGCTGTGTCCCGCTGTGTCCCCGTTGTTCCCCGGTTTGTCCCCACTGTTCCCCGCTGTGTCCCTCACTGTGTACCTCTGTGAAACGCTCTGTCCTCGCTTTGTCCCCGCGATGTCCCGCTGTGTCCCCGCTGTGTCCCTGCTGTGTTCCACTCTCTCCCGCTGTGTGCGACTCTGTGTCCCCGGCTGTGTCCCCCGCTGTGTCCCGCTGTATCCCGGTGTGTCCCGCTTTGTCCCCCGCTGTGTCCCGCTGTGTCCCCGCTGTGTCCCCGCTTGGTCCCGCTGTGACCCACTCTGTCCCCACTGTGTCCCGCTTTGTCCCTCTGGGTCCCCCGCTGTGTCCCACTGTGTGACCCCTTTGTTCCCCTCTGTGTCCTGCTGTGTCCCCTGCTGTGTCCCCGCTGTGTCCCACTGTGTCCCCGCTGTATAATGCTGTGTCCCCCTTTGTGTCCCGCTGTGTCCCCCGCTGTGTCCCCGCTGTGTCTCGCTGTGTACCCCGCTGTGTCCCACTGTGTCCCGCTGTGTGCCCCCTTTGTTCCACTCTGTGTCCTGCTGTGTCCCCTGCTGTGTCCCCTCTGTGTCCCGCTGTGTCCCCGCTGTGTAACGCTGTCCCCCTTTGTGTCCCGCTGTGTCCCCCGCTGTGTCCCTGCTGTGTCCCTTTGTGTACCGCTGTGTCCTGCTGTGTACAAAGCAGTGTCCTCCTGTGTCCCCTGATGTGTCCTGCTGTGTCCCGCTGTGTCCCCACTGTGTCCCGCTGTGTCCCCGCTGGGTCCCGCTGTGTCCTGCTGTGTCCCCGTTGAGTCCTCCGCTGTGTCCTGCTGTGTCCCTGGTGTGTCTTCGTTGTGTAACTGCTATGACCCTCTGTTTCCCCGCTGTGTTCCACTGTGTTCCGCAGTTTCCCCCTATGTCCCCAATGTGTCCTCGCTGTATACCCCGATCTGTCTCACTGTGTCCTCCACTGTGTCCCAGCTGTGTCCCCGCTGTGTCCTCCTGTGTCCCGCTGTGTCCTCGCTGTGACCCCCGCTGTGTCCCGCTGTGTCCCCCGCTGTGTCCTGCTGTTTCCCGCTGTGTCCCGCTGTGTCCTGCTTTGTCGGCCTCTGTGTCCCCCGCTGTGTCCCGCTGTGTCCCCGCTGTGTCCTGCTGTGTCCCGCTGTGTCACCGGCTGTGTCCCCCGCTGTGTCACCTGCTGAGTCCCCGCTGTGGGCTGCTGTGTCCCGCTGTGTCCTTGCTGTGTTCCATTGTGTACACCGCTGTGTCCCGCTGTGTCACCCGCTGTGTCAGCCACTGTGTGCCCCGTTTTTTTCCGCTGTCCGCCAGTGTGTCCCCGCTGTCGCCCGCTGTGTCCCCTGCTGTGGCCCGATGTGTCCCCCGCTGTGTGCCACTGTGTCCCCGCTGTGTCCCAGCTGTGTCCCGCTGTGAACCCCGTTGTTGTCCGGTTTGTCCCCACTGTTCCCCGCTGTGTCCCTCGCTGTGTACCTCTGTGAAACGCTCTGTCCTCGCTTTGTCCCCGCGTTGTCCCGCTGTGTCCCCGCTGTGTCCCTGCTGTGTTCCACTCTCTCCCGCTGTGTGCGGCTCTGTGTCCCCGGCTGTGTCCCCCGCTGTGTCCCGCTGTATCCCGGGGTGTCCCGCTTTGTCCCCCGCTGTGTCCCGCTGTTTCCCACTGTGCCTATGCTGTGTCCCCGCTGTGTCCCGCTATGTACCCTGCTGTGTCCCAC
>NW_012287822.1:0-9008 GCF_000151885.1 Dipodomys ordii
GTCCCGCTGTGTCCTCGCTGTGTTCCACTGTGTCCCCCGCTGTGTCCCGCTGTGTCCCCCGCTGTGTCCCCCACTGTGTCCCGCTGTGTCCCCCGCTGTGTCCCGCTGTGTCCCGCTGTGTCCCCGCTGTCCGCCGGTGTATCACCGCTGTCCCCCCCTGTATCCCCCGCTGTGTCCCGCTGTGTCATCTCTGTGTCCCACTGTGTCCCGCTGTGTCCCCTGCTTTGTCCCGCTGTTTCCCCCGCTGTTTCCACTGCTGTGTCCTGCTGTGTCCCGGTGTGTCCCGCTTTGTCCCCCGCTGTGTCCCGCTGTGTCCCACTGTGTCCCCCGCTGTGTCCCTGCTGTGTCCCTTTGTGTCCCGCTGTGTCCCGCTGTGTACCCTGCAGTGTCCTGCTGTGTCCCCCGATGTGTCCTGCTGTGTCCCGCTGTGTCCACACTGTGTCCCGCTGTGTCCCCGCTGTGTCCCCCGCTGTGTCCCGCTGTGTCCCCGCTGTGTCCCCGCTGTGTCCCGCTGTGTCCCTGGTGTGTCCTCGTTGTGTAACTGGTATGTCCCTTTGTTTCCCCGCTGTGTTCCACTGTGTTCCGCAGTGTCCCCCTATGTCCCCTCTGTGTCCTCGCTGTATACCCCGATCTGTCCCACTGTGTCCCCCACTGTGTCCCCGCTGTGTCCTCGCTGTGTCCTACTGTGTTCAGTTGTGTCCTCGCTGTGACCCGCGCTGTGTCCCGCTGTGTCCTGCTTTGTCGGCCTCTGTGTCCCCCGCTGTGTCCCACTGTGTCCCCACTGTGTCCCGCTGTGTCCCGCTGTGTCACCGGCTGTGTCCCCCACTGTGTCACCCGCTGAGTCCCCGCTGTGTGCTGCTGTGTCCCGCTGTGTCCTCGCTGTGTTGCACTGTGTACCCCGCTGTGTCCCGCTGTGTCACCTGCTGTGTCAGCCACTGTGTCCCCCGCTTTGTTCCGCTGTCCGCCTGTGTGTACCTGCTGTCCCCCGCTGTGTACCCAGCTGTGTCCCGATGTGTCCCCTGCTGTGTGCCGCTGTGTCCCCGCTGTGTCACAGCTGTGTCCCGCTGTGTCCCCGCTGTGTCCCAGCTGTGTCCCGCTGTGTCCCCGTTGTTCCCCGGTTTGTCCCCACTGTTCCCCGCTGTGTCCCTCACTGTGTACCTCTGTGAAACGCTCTGTCCTCGCTTTGTCCCCGCGATGTCCCGCTGTGTCCCCGCTGTGTCCCTGCTGTGTTCCACTCTCTCCCGCTGTGTGCGACTCTGTGTCCCCGGCTGTGTCCCCCGCTGTGTCCCGCTGTATCCCGGTGTGTCCCGCTTTGTCCCCCGCTGTGTCCCGCTGTGTCCCCGCTGTGTCCCCGCTTGGTCCCGCTTTGTCCCTCTGGGTCCCCCGCTGTGTCCCACTGTGTGACCCCTTTGTTCCCCTCTGTGTCCTGCTGTGTCCCCTGCTGTGTCCCCGCTGTGTCCCACTGTGTCCCCGCTGTATAATGCTGTGTCCCCCTTTGTGTCCCGCTGTGTCCCCCGCTGTGTCCCCGCTGTGTCCCGCTGTGTACCCCGCTGTGTCCCACTGTGTCCCGCTGTGTGCCCCCTTTGTTCCACTCTGTGTCCTGCTGTGTCCCCTGCTGTGTCCCCTCTGTGTCCCGCTGTGTCCCCGCTGTGTAACGCTGTCCCCCTTTGTGTCCCGCTGTGTCCCCCGCTGTGTCCCTGCTGTGTCCCTTTGTGTACCGCTGTGTCCTGCTGTGTACAAAGCAGTGTCCTCCTGTGTCCCCTGATGTGTCCTGCTGTGTCCCGCTGTGTCCCCACTGTGTCCCGCTGTGTCCCCGCTGGGTCCCGCTGTGTCCTGCTGTGTCCCCGTTGAGTCCTCCGCTGTGTCCTGCTGTGTCCCTGGTGTGTCTTCGTTGTGTAACTGCTATGACCCTCTGTTTCCCCGCTGTGTTCCACTGTGTTCCGCAGTTTCCCCCTATGTCCCCAATGTGTCCTCGCTGTATACCCCGATCTGTCTCACTGTGTCCTCCACTGTGTCCCAGCTGTGTCCCCGCTGTGTCCTCCTGTGTCCCGCTGTGTCCTCGCTGTGACCCCCGCTGTGTCCCGGTGTGTCCCCCGCTGTGTCCTGCTGTTTCCCGCTGTGTCCCGCTGTGTCCTGCTTTGTCGGCCTCTGTGTCCCCCGCTGTGTCCCGCTGTGTCCCCGCTGTGTCCTGCTGTGTCCCGCTGTGTCACCGGCTGTGTCCCCCGCTGTGTCACCTGCTGAGTCCCCGCTGTGGGCTGCTGTGTCCCGCTGTGTCCTTGCTGTGTTCCATTGTGTACACCGCTGTGTCCCGCTGTGTCACCCGCTGTGTCAGCCACTGTGTGCCCCGTTTTTTTCCGCTGTCCGCCAGTGTGTCCCCGCTGTCGCCCGCTGTGTCCCCTGCTGTGGCCCGATGTGTCCCCCGCTGTGTGCCACTGTGTCCCCGCTGTGTCCCAGCTGTGTCCCGCTGTGAACCCCGTTGTTGCCCGGTTTGTCCCCACTGTTCCCCGCTGTGTCCCTCGCTGTGTACCTCTGTGAAACGCTCTGTCCTCGCTTTGTCCCCGCGTTGTCCCGCTGTGTCCCCGCTGTGTCCCTGCTGTGTTCCACTCTCTCCCGCTGTGTGCGGCTCTGTGTCCCCGGCTGTGTCCCCCGCTGTGTCCCGCTGTATCCCGGGGTGTCCCACTTTGTCCCCCGCTGTGTCCCGCTGTTTCCCACTGTGCCTCTGCTGTGTCCCCGCTGTGTCCCACTATGTACCCTGCTGTGTCCCACTGTGTCCCGCTGTGTGCCCCCTTTGTTCCCCTCTGTGTCCTGCTGTGTTCCCTGCTGTGTCCCCGCTGTGTCCCGCTGTGAACCCCTGTGTAATGCTGTGTCCCCCTTTGTGTCCCGCTGTGTCCTCCGCTGTGTCCCGCTGTGTCCCGCCGTGTCCCCGGCTGTGTCCTCCGCTGTGTCCCGTTCTTTCCCGCTGTGTCCCGCTGTGTCCTTGCTGTGTCCCAATTTGTGTCCCGCTGTGTCTTCTCTGTGTCCCCCGCTGTTTCGCGCTGTGTCCTCATGTGTCACGCTGTGTCCTCTCTGTGTATCCCTCTGTGTCCCACTGTGTCCTCGCTGTGTCCCACACTGTGTCCCTGCTGTGACCCGCTGTGTCCCTGCTGTGTCCCCCTGTGTCCCGCTGTGTCCCCGATGTACCCCGCTGTGTCCCGTTGTGTCCCCGCTGTCTGTATGTGTGTCCCTGCTGTCCCCCGCTCTGTCCCCCGCTGTGTCCCGCTGTGTCCTCACTGTGTATCCAGCTGTGTCCCGCTGTGTCTCCCGCTGTGTCCCCTACTGTGTCCCGATGTGTCCCCCTTTGTGTCCCGCTGTGTCCCGCTGTGTCCACGCTGTCCACCGGTGTGTCACCGCTGTCCCCCTCTGTGTCCTCCGCTGTGTCCCGTTGTGTCCTCGCTGTGTCTCACTGTGTCCCCGCTTTGTCTCCGCTGTGTCACGCTGTGTCCCGGGTGTGTCCTCGCTGTGTAACCGCTGAGTCCCTCTGTGTCCCCGCTGTGTCCCACTGTGTCCCCCGCTGGGTCCCCGCTGTGTCCCCGCTGTGTCACCCGCTGTGTCCTTTGATGTGTCCCCAGCTGAGTCCCGCTGTGTCCCCCGCTGTTTACCGCTGTGTCCCCCACTGTGTCCCCCGCTATGTCCCCGCTGTGTCCCTGCTCTGTCCCACTGTTTCCCGCTGTGTCCCTCTGTGTCGGCCCCTGTGTCCCCCTGTGTCTCCGCTGTTTCCCACTGTGACCCCCGCGCTGTGCTGCTGTGTCCCCGTTGTCCACCGGTGTGTCCCCTCTGCCCCCGCTGTGTCCTCGATGTGTTCCCCTGGGTCCCGATGTGTCCCGCTGTGTCGCCGCTTTGTCACTGCTGTGTCTCGCTGTGTCCCGCTGTGTCCACGCTGTGTCCCGTTCTGTCCCAGGCTGTGTCCCGCTGTGTCCCCCGCTGTGTTCCGCTGTGTCGCTGCTGTGTCCCGCTGTGTCCCCGCTGTGTCCCCGGTGTGTCCCTCTGTGTCCCCGCTGTGTCCCCGCTGTGTCCCCCGCTGTGTCCCCGCTGTGTCCCACTCTGTCCCCACTGTGTCCCGCTTTGTCCCGCTGTGTCCCCCGCTGTGTCCCGTTGTGTTTCCCGCTGTGTCCCGCTGTGTCCCAGCTGTGTCCCGCTGTGTCCCCGTTGTTCCCCGGTTTGTCCCCACTGTCCCCTGCTGTGTCCCTCGCTGTGTACCTCTGTGTCTCGCTCTGTCCTCGCTTTGTCCCCACGATGTCCCGCTGTGTCCTCGCTGTGTCCCCAGCTGTGTTCCGCTCTTTTCCCCGCTGTGTCACCCGCTGTGTCCCCAGCTGTGTCTGGCTGTGTCCGGCTGTGTCCCCGCTGTGTCCTGATGTGTCCCTGGTGTGTCCTCGCTGTGTAACTGCTATGTCCCTCTGTGTCCCCGCTGTGTCCCACTGTGTCCCGCAGTGACCCCCTATGTCCCCTCTGTGTCCTCGCTGTATCCCCTGCTGTGTCCCACTGTGTCCCCTGCTGTGTCCCCGCTGTGTCCCCACTGTGTCCTAGCTGTGTCCCCCTGTGTCCCCGTTGTTCCCGGGTTTGTCCCCACTGTCCCCCGCTGTGTCCCTCGCTGTGTACCTCTGTGTCCCGCTCTGTCCTCGCTTTGTCCCCGCGATGTCCCCCTGTGGCCCCGCTGTGTACCCCGCTGTGTCCCACTGTGTCCCGCTGTTTGCCCCCTTTGTTCCCCTCTGTGTCCTGCTGTGTCCCCTGCTGTGTCCCCGCTGTGTCCCGCTGTGTCCTCCTGTGTCCCGCTGTGTCCTCGCTGTGTCCCGCCTTGTCCCCCGCTGTGTCCCTGCTGTGTCCCTTTGTGTCCCGCTGTGTCCCGCTGTGTACCCCGCAGTGTCTTTCTGTGTCGCCCGATGTGTCCCGCTGTGTCCCGCTGTGTCCCCATGTGTCCCGCTGTGTCCTCGCTGTGTGTCTTTCTGTGTCCCGCTGTGTCTTCGCTGTGTCCCCCACTGTGTCCCCCTCTCTCCCGCTGTGTCCCTCTGTGTCCTTGCTGTGTCCCCATTTGTGTCCCGCTGTGTCCCCCGCTGTGTCCCGCTGTGTCCCCGGCTGTGTCCCCCACTGTGTCCCGCTGTGTCCCGCTGCGTCCCGCTGTGTCCCCCTGTCCGCCGGTGTGTCACCGCTGTCCCCCGCTGTATCCCGCTGTGTCATCGCTGTGTCCTGCTGTGTCCCCGCTGTGTCTCCGCTGTGTCCTGCTGTGTCCCGTTGTGTCCTTCCTGTGTCCCCGCTGTGTCCTGCTGTGTCCCTCTGTGTCCCTGCAGTCCCCCGCTGTGTCCCCTGCTGTGTCCCATGCTGTGTCCCGCTGTGTCCCCGCTGTGTCCCCGCTGGGTCCCGCTGTGTCCTGCTGTGTCCCCGCTGTGTCCAGACTATGTCCCGCTGTGTCCCTGGTGTGTCCTCACTGTGTAACCGCCAAATCCCTCTGTGTCCCCGCTGTGTCCCACTGTGTCCCCCGCTGTTTCCCCGCTATGTCCCCGCTGTGTCCTCCTGTGTCCCGCTGTGTCCTGGCTGTGTCCTTCGGTATCCCGCTGTGTCCCCCGCTGTGTCCCCCACTATTTCCCCGCTGTGACTTGCTGTGTCCATGCTGTGTCCCCCGCTGTGTCCCGCTGTGTCCCCCGCTGTGTTCCCCGCTGTGTCCCACTGTGTCCTCCCTGTGTTCCCCCTGTGTCCCATTGTGTCGCGCTGTGTCCCGCTGTGTTCTGCTGTGTCCACCTCTGTGTCCCCCGCTGTGTCTCGCTGTGTCCCCGCTGTGTCCCCGCTGGGTCCCGCTGTGTCTCTGGTGTGTCCTCGCTGTGTAACTGCTATGTCCCTCTGTGTCCCCGCTGTGTTCCACTGTGTCCCGCAGTGTCCCCCTATGTCCCCGCTGTGTCCTCGCTGTGTCCCCCGCTGTGTCCCACAGTGTCCCACGCTGTGTCCCCGCTGTGTCCCCGCTGTGTCCTCCTGTGTCCCGCTGTGTTCTTGCTGTGTTCCACTGTGTCCCCCGCTGTGTCCCGCTGTCTCCCCCACTGTGTCCCCCACTGTGTCCCGCTGTGTCCCCTGCTGTATCCGGCTGCGTCCCCCGCTGTGCCCCGCTGTGTCCCACTGTGTCCACCGCTGTGTCTCTGCTGTGTCCCCGCTGTGTCCTACTGTGACCCGCTGTGTCCGCTGTGTCCCGCTGTGACCCTGCTGTGTTCCGATGTGTACCGCTGTGTCTGCCTCTGTGTACCCCGCTGTGTCCTGCTGTGTCCCCCACTGTGTCCTGCTGTGTCCTTGCTGTGTCCCCCGCTTTGTCCCGCTGTGTCCCCCGCTGTGTCCACTAGTCCCCCGCTGTGTCCGGTTGTGTTTCCCGCTGTGTCCCGCTGTGTCCTGCTGTGTACCCCCTGTGTCCCGCTGTGTACCGCTGTGTCCCGCTGTGTCCTCGCTGTGTCCCCGCTGTTTCCCGCTGTGTCCTGCTGTGTCCGGCTGTGTCCCCGCTGTCCCCCACTGTGTCCCCTGCTGTGTCCCCGCTGTGTCCAGCTGTGTCCCGTTTTGACCCGCTGTGTCCCGCTGTGTCCCTGCTTTGTCCCCCGCTTTGTCACCGCTGTGTCCCGCTGTGTCCCGCTGTGTCCCACGCTGTGTCCCGCTGTGTCCCCTGCTGTGTCCCCCCCGTGTACCGCTGTATACCCGTTGTGTCCTTGCTGTGTCCCCGCTGTGTCCTGCTGTGTCCCTCTGTGTCCCCGCTGTCCCCTGCTGTGTCCCCTGCTGTGTCCCCCGCTGTGTCCCCTGCTGTGTCCCCACTGTGTCCCCTCTGGGTCCCGCTGGGTCCCTCCGTGTCCCGCTGTGTCCCCGCTGTGTCCCGCTGTGTCCCTGGTGTGTCCTCACTGTGTAACCGCTAAGTCCCTCTGTGTCCCCGCTATGCCCCATTGTGTCCTCCGCTGTTTCCCCGCTGTGTCCCCGCTGTGTCCTCCTGTGTCCCGTTGTGTCCTCGCTGTTTCCTTCTGTATCCCGTTGTGTCCCACGCTGTGTCCCCCACTATTTCCCCGCTGTGATTGCTGTGTCCAGGCTGTGTCTCCCGCTGTGTCCCGCCGTGTCCCGCTATGTCCCCCGCTGTGATCCCCGCTGTGTCCCACTGTGTCCTCGCTGTGTCCCGCTGTGTCGCGGTGTGTCCCGCTGTGTTCTGCTGTGTCCGCCTCTGTGTCCCCCGCTGTGTCCCGCTGTGTCCCCGCTGTGTCCCCTCTGGGTCCCGCTGTGTCTCGCTGTGTCCCCACTGTGTCCCCGCTGTGTCCTGCTGTGTCCCCGCTGTGTCCTCGCTGTGTAACTGCTATGTCCTTCTGTGTCCCCGCTGTGTTCCACTGTGTCCCGCAGTGTCCCCCTATGAACCCGCTGTGTCCTCGCTGTGTCCCCGGCTCTGTCCCACAGTATCCCCCCTGTGTCCCCGATGTGTCCCCTCTGTGTCCTCCTGTGTCCCGCTGTGTTCTTGCTGTGACCCCTGCTGTGTCCCGGGGTGTCCCCCGCTGCGACCTGCTATTTCCCGCTCTGTCCCGCTGTGTCCTGCTTTGTCGGCCTGTGTCCCCCGCTGTGTCCCGCTGTGTCCCCGCTGTGTCCCGCTATGTCCCGCTGTGTATTCGCTGTGTTCCACTGTGTCTCCCACTGTGTCCCGCTGTGTCTCCCGCTGTGTCCCCCACTGTGTCCCGCTGTGTCCCCTGCTGTGTCCCGCTGTGTCCCCGCTGTCCGCCGGTGTGTCACCTCTGTCCCCCGCTGTATCCCGCGCTGTGTCCCGCTGTGTCCTTTCTGTGTCCCGCTGTGTCCCCGCTGTGTGTCCGCTGTGTCCCGCTGTGTCCCTGGTGTGTCCTCGCTGGGTAGCCGATGAGTCCCCCTGTGTCCCCGCTGTGTTCCACTGTGTCCCCCGCTGTGTGCCGCTGTGTCAACGCTGTGTCCTCCTGTGTCCCGCTGTGTCCTCGCTGTGTCATCCTGTATCCCGCTGTGTCCCCCGCTGTGTCCCCCACTATTTCCCCGCTGTTACCCGCTGTGTCCTTTCTGTGTCCCCAGCTGTGTCCCGTTGTGTCCCCCGCTGTGTTCCGCTGTGTCCTTGCTGTGTCCCCGCTGTGTCCCGCTGTGTCGCGCTGTGTCCCGCTGTGTCCTGCTGTGTCCACCTCTGTGTCCCCTTCTGTGTCCCGCTGTGTCCCCGCTGTGTCCCCGCTGGGTCCGGCTGGGTCCCGCTGTGTCCCCGCTGTATTCCGCTGTGTCCCTGGTGTGTCCTGGCTGTGTAACCTCTATGTCCCTCTGTGTCACCGCTGTGTCCCACTGTGTTCCGCTGTATCCCGTGGTGTCTGACTTTGTGCCCCGCTGTGTCCCCTGCTGTGTCCCCGCTGTGTCCAGCTCTGTCCCCACTGGGTCCTGCTGTGTCCCGCTGTGTCCCCCACTGTGTCCGGTTGTGTTTCCCGCTGTGTCCCGCTGTGTATTGCTGTGTACCGGCTGTGTCCCGCTGTGTACCGATGTGTCCCAGCTGTGTGCCCGCTGTATCTCCCTGCTGTCCCCCGCTGTGTCCCCACTGTGTTCCGCTGTGTCCCCACTGTGTCCCCGCTGTGTCTCCATGCTGTCCCCCGCTGTGTCCCCTCTGTGTCCTGCTGTCTTCGCTGTGTCCCGCTGTGTCCTCGCTGTGTCCCCACTGTTTCCCGACGTGTCCTGCTGTGTCCAGCTGTGTCCCCGCTGTCCCCCGCTGTGTCCCCTGCTGTGTCCCCGCTGTGTCCAGCTGTGCCCAGTTTTGTCCCGCTGTGTCCCGCTGTGTCCCCGCTTTGTCCCCTGCTTTGTCCCCTCTGTGTCCCGCTGTGTCCCGCTGTGACCCCCGCTGTGTCCCGCTGTGTCCCCTGCTGTGTCCCCCGCTGTGTCCCGCTGTGTCCCGTTGTGTTCTCGCTGTGTCCCACTCTGTCCCGCTTTGTCCCGCTAAAGTACCTGCTGTGTCCGACTCTGTGTCCCCCGCTTTGTCCCGCTGT
>NW_012287823.1:0-8630 GCF_000151885.1 Dipodomys ordii
TCCCCCGCTGTGTACCAGCTGTGTCCCCGGCTGTGTCCCCCACTGTGTCCCGCTGTGTCCCGCTGCGTCCCGCTGTGTCCCCCTGTCCGCCGGTGTGTCACCGCTGTCCCCCGCTGTATCCCCCGCTGAGTCCCGCTGTGTCATCGCTGTGTCCTGCTGTGTCCCCGCTGTGTCTCCGCTGTGTCCTGCTGTGTCCCGTTGTGTCCTCCCTGTGTCCCCGCTGTGTCCTGCTGTGTCCCTCTGTGTCCCTGCAGTCCCCCGCTGTGTCCCCTGCTGTGTCCCATCCTGTGTCCCGCTGTGTCCCCGCTGTGTCCCCGCTGGGTCCCGCTGTGTCCCGCTGTGTCCCCGCTGTGTCCCGACTATGTCCCGCTGTGTCCCTGGTGTGTCCTCACTGTGTAACCGCCAAATCCCTCTGTGTCCCCGCTGTGTCCCACTGTATACCCCGCTGTTTCCCCGCTATGTCCCCGCTGTGTCCTCCTGTGTCCCGCTGTGTCTTGGCTGTGTCCTTCGGTATCCCGCTGTGTCCCCCGCTGTGTCCCCCACTATTTCCCCGCTGTGACTTGCTGTGTCCATGCTGTGTCCCCCGCTGTGTCCCGCTGTGTCCCGCTGTGTCCCCCGCTGTGTTCCCCGCTGTGTCCCACTGTGTCCTCCCTGTGTTCCCGCTGTGTCCCATTGTGTCGCGCTGTGTCCCGCTGTGTTCTGCTCTGTCCACCTCTGTGTCCCACGCTGTGTCTCGCTGTGTCCCCGCTGTGTCCCCGCTGGGTCCCGCTGTGTCTCTGGTGTGTCCTCGCTGTGTAACTGCTATGTCCCTCTGTGTCCCCGCTGTGTTCCACTGTGTCCCGCAGTGTCCCCCTATGTCCCCGCTGTGTCCTCGCTGTGTCCCCCGCTGTGTCCCACAGTGTCCCACGCTGTGTCCCTGCTGTGTCCCCGCTGTGTCCTCCTGTGTCCCGCTGTGTTCTTGCTGTGTTCCACTGTGTCCCCCGCTGTGTCCCGCTGTCTCCCCCACTGTGTCCCCCACTGTGTCCCGCTGTGTCCCCTGCTGTATCCGGCTGCGTCCCCCGCTGTGCCCCGCTGTGTCCCACTGTGTCCACCGCTGTGTCTCTGCTGTGTCCCCGCTGTGTCCTACTGTGACCCACTGTGTCCGCTGTGTCCCGCTGTGACCCTGCTGTGTCCCGATGTGTACCGCTGTGTCTGCCTCTGTGTACCCCGCTGTGTCCTGCTGTGTCCCCCACTGTGTCCTGCTGTGTCCTTGCTGTGTCCCCCGCTTTGTCCCGCTGTGTCCCCCGCTGTGTCCACTAGTCCCCCGCTGTGTCCGGTTGTGTTTCCCGCTGTGTCCCGCTGTGTCCTGCTGTGTACCCCCTGTGTCCCGCTGTGTACCGCTGTGTCCCGCTGTGTCCTTGCTGTGTCCCCGCTGTTTCCTGCTGTGTCCTGCTGTGTCCGGCTGTGTCCCCGCTGTCCCCCAATGTGTCCCCTGCTGTGTCCCCGCTGTGTCCAGCTGTGTCCCGTTTTGACCCGCTGTGTCCCGCTGTGTCCCTGCTTTGTCCCCAGCTTTGTCACCGCTGTGTCCCGCTGTGTCCCGCTGTGTCCCACGCTGTGTCCCGCTGTGTCCCCTGCTGTGTCCCCCCCTGTGTACCGCTGTATCCCGTTGTGTCCTTGCTGTGTCCCCGCTGTGTCCTGCTGTGTCCCTCTGTGTCCCCGCTGTCCCCTGCTGTGTCCCCTGCTGTGTCCCCCGCTGTGTCCCGCTGTGTCCCCATTGTGTCCCCTCTGGGTCCCGCTGGGTCCCTCCGTGTCCCGCTGTGTCCCCGCTGTGTCCCGCTGTGTCCCTGGTGTGTCCTCACTGTGTAACCGCTAAGTCCCTCTGTGTCCCCGCTGTGCCCCATTGTGTCCTCCGCTGTTTCCCCGCTGTGTCACCGCTGTGTCCTCCTGTGTCCCGTTGTGTCCTCGCTGTTTCCTTCTGTATCCCGCTGTGTCCCACGCTGTGTCCCCCACTATTTCCCCGCTGTGATTGCTGTGTCCAGGCTGTGTCTCCCGCTGTGTCCCGCCGTGTCCCGCTGTGTCCCCCGCTGTGATCCCCGCTGTGTCCCACTGTGTCCTCGCTGTGTCCCCGCTGTGTCCCGCTGTGTCGCGGTGTGTCCCGCTGTGTTCTGCTGTGTCCGCCTCTGTGTCCCCCGCTGTGTCCCGCTGTGTCCCCGCTGTGTCCCCTCTGGGTCCCGCTGTGTCTCGCTGTGTCCCCACTGTGTCCCCGCTGTGTCCTGCTGTGTCCCCGCTGTGTCCTCGCTGTGTAACTGCTATGTCCTTCTGTGTCCCCGCTGTGTTCCACTGTGTCCCGCAGTGTCCCCCTATGAACCCGCTGTGTCCTCGCTGTGTCCCCGGCTCTGTCCCACAGTATCCCCCCTGTGTCCCCGATGTGTCCCCTCTGTGTCCTCCTGTGACCCGCTGAGTTCTTGCTGTGACCCCTGCTGTGTCCCGGGGTGTCCCCCGCTGCGACCTGCTATTTCCCGCTCTGTCCCGCTGTGTCCTGCTTTGTCGGCCTGTGTCCCCCGCTGTGTCCCGCTGTGTCCCCGCTGTGTCCCGCTATGTCCCGCTGTGTATTCGCTGTGTTCCACTGTGTCTCCCACTGTGTCCCGCTGTGTCTCCCGCTGTGTCCCGCTGTGTCCCCTGCTGTGTCCCGCTGTGTCCCCGCTGTTCGCCGGTGTGTCACCTCTGTCCCCCGCTGTATCCCGCGCTGTGTCCCGCTGTGTCCTTTCTGTGTCCCGCTGTGTCCCCACTGTGTGTCCGCTGTGTCCCGCTGTGTCCCTGGTGTGTCCTCGCTGGGTAGCCGCTGAGTCCCCCTGTGTCCCCGCTGTGTTCCACTGTGTCCCCCGCTGTGTGCCGCTGTGTCAACGCTGTGTCCTCCTGTGTCCCGCTGTGTCCTCGCTGTGTCATCCTGTATCCCGCTGTGTCCCCCGCTGTGTCCCCCACTATTTCCCCGCTGTTACCCGCTGTGTCCTTTCTGTGTCCCCAGCTGTGTCCCGTTGTGTCCCCCGCTGTGTTCCGCTGTGTCCTCGCTGTGTCCCCGCTGTGTCCCACTGTGTCGCGCTGTGTCCCGCTGTGTCCTGCTGTGTCCGCCTCTGTGTCCCCTTCTGTGTCCCGCTGTGTCCCCGCTGTGTCCCCGCTGGGTCCCGCTGGGTCCCGCTGTGTCCCCGCTGTATTCCGCTGTGTCCCTGGTGTGTCCTGGCTGTGTAACCTCTATGTCCCTCTGTGTCACCGCTGTGTCCCACTGTGTTCCGCTGTATCCCGTGGTGTCTGACTTTATGCCCCGCTGTGTCCCCTGCTGTGTCCCCGCTGTGTCCAGCTCTGTCCCCACTGAGTCCTGCTGTGTCCCGCTGTGTCCCCCACTGTGTCCGGTTGTGTTTCCCGCTGTGTCCCGCTGTGTATTGCTGTGTACCGGCTGTGTCCCGCTGTGTACCGATGTGTCCCAGCTGTGTGCTCGCTGTATCTCCCTGCTGTCCCCCGCTGTGTCCCCACTGTGTTCCGCTGTGTCCCCACTGTGTCCCCGCTGTGTCTCCATGCTGTCCCCCGCTGTGTCCCCTCTGTGTCCTGCTGTCTTCGCTGTGTCCCGCTGTGTCCTCGCTGTGTCCCCACTGTTTCCCGACGTGTCCTGCTGTGTCCAGCTGTGTCCCCGCTGTCCCCCGCTGTGTCCCCTGCTGTGTCCCCACTGTGTCTAGCTGTGCCCAGTTTTGTCCCGCTGTGTCCCGCTGTGTCCCCGCTTTGTCCCCTGCTTTGTCCCCTCTGTGTCCCGCTGTGTCCCGCTGTGACCCCCGCTGTGTCCCGCTGTGTCCCCTGCTGTGTCCCCCGCTGTGTCCCGCTGTGTCCCGTTGTGTTCTCGCTGTGTCCCACTCTGTCCCGCTTTGTCCCGCTGTGTCCTGCTGTGTCCGCCTCTGTGTCCCCCGCTTTGTCCCGCTGTGTCCCCGCTGTGTCCCCGCTGTGTCCCGCTGTGTCCCGGCTGTGTCCCCGCTGTGTCCCGCTGTGTTCCTGGTGTGTCCTCGCTGTGTAACTGCTATTTCCCTCTGTGTCCCCGCTGTGTCCCACTGTGTCCCGCAGTGTCCCCCTATGTCCCCAGTGTGTCCTCGCTGTATCCCCTGCTGTGTCCCACTGTGTCCCCCGCTGTGTGCCGCTGTGTCCCCGCTGTGTCCCAGCTGTGTCCCGCTGTGTCCCCGTTGTTCCCCGGTTTGTCCCCACTGTCCCCTGCTGTGTCCCTCGCTGTGTACCTCTGTGTCTCGCTCTGTCCTCGCTTTGTTCCTGCGATGTCCCGTTGTGACCACGCTGTGGCCCTGCGGTGTTCCACTCTCTCCCGCTGTGTGCAGCTCTGTGTCCCACGCTGTGTCCCCCGCTGTGTCCCCTGTATCTCGGTTTGTCCCGCTTTGTCCCCCACTGTGTCCCACTGTTTCCCACTGTGCCCCTGCTGTGTCCCTGCTGTGTCCCGCTGTGTATCCCGTTGTGTCCCACTGTGTCCCGCTGTGTGCCCCCTTTGTTCCCCTCTGTGTCCTGCTGTGTCCCCTGCTGTGTCCCCACTGTGTCCCACTGTGTCCCGCTGTGTCCCGCTGTGTCCCCGCTGTCCGCCGGCGTGTCACCGCTGTCCCCTGCTGTATCCCATGCTGTGTCCCGCTGTATCCTCGCTGTGTCTCACTGCGTCCCGCTGTGTCCCTGGTGTGTCCTTCCTGTGTAACCGCTGAGTCCCTCTGTGTCCCCACTGTGTCCCACTGTGTCTCCCGCTGTGTCCCCGCTGTGTCCTCCTGTGTGCCGCTGTTTTCCTCGCTGTGTCCTTCTGTATCCCGCTGTGTCCCCCGCTGTGTCCCCCACTATTTCCATGCTGTGACCCGCTGTGTCCATACTGTGACCCCCACTGTGTCCCGCTGTGTCCTGCTGTGTCCCCCGCTGTGTCCCGCTGTGTCCCGCTGTTTCCCCACTGTGTCCCCCTATGTCCTGCTGTGTCCCGCTGTGTCTCGCTGTGTCCCCGCTGTGTCTCCGCTGTATCCCGCTGTGTCCCTGGTGTGTCCGCGCTGTGTAACTGCTATGTCCCTCTGTGTCCCCCGCTGTGTCCCCGCTGTGTCCCGCTCTGTCCCCACTGTGTCCTGCTGTGTCCCGCTGTGTCCCCAGCTGTGTCCCGCTGTGTCCCCCGCTGTGTCCGGTTGTGTTTCCCGCTGTGTCCCGCTGTGTATTGCTGTGTACCGGCTGTGTCCCGCTGTGTACCGATGTGTCACCACTGTGTCCCCGCTGTGTCTCCCTGCTGTCCCCTGCTCTGTCCCCTCTGTGTCCCGCTGTGTCTTCACTGTGTCCCCCTGTGTCCTTGCTGTGTCCCCACTGTTTTCCTCTGTGTCCTGCTGTGTCCAGCTGTGTCCCCGCTGTCCCCCGCTGTGTCCCCTGCTGTGTCCCCGCTGTGTCCATCTGTGTCCCGTTTTGTCCCGCTGTGTCCCGCTGTGTCCCCGATGTGTCCCTTACTTTGTCCCCTCTTTGTCCCGCTGTGTCCCACTGTGTCTTCTGCTGTGTCCCGCTGTGTCCCCTGCTGTGTCCCCCGGTGTGTCCCGCTGTGTCCCGTTGTGTTCTCACTGTGTCCCGCTCTATCCCGCTGTGTCCCGCTGTGTCCTGCTGTGTCTGCCTCTGTGTCCCGCACTGTGTCCTGCTGTGTCCCGCTGTGTGTCCCGCTGTGTTCCCCGCTGTGTCCCGCTGTGTGCCTGCACTCCCCCGGTTTGTTCCCCGCTGTGTCCCTCTGTGTCCTGCTGTGAGCCCGCTGTGTCCCGCTGTGGCCAGCTGTGTCCCCGCTGTGTCCCCGCTGTGTCCCGATGTGTACCGCTGTGTCTGACTCTGTGTACCCCGCTGTGTCCTGCTGTGTCCCCCGTTGTGTCCTGCTGTGTCCTCGCTGTGTCCCCCGCTGTTTCCCGTTGTTTCCCCCGCTGTGTCACCCGCTGTGTCCCCAGCTGTGTCCGGTGTGTCCCGCTGTGTTCCCATGTGTCCCCCGCTGTGTCCCGCTGTGTTCTTTGCTGTGTCCCCCGTTGAGTCCCGCTGTGTCCCCCGCTGTTTACCGCTGTGTCCCCCACTGTGTCCCCCGCTGTGTCCCCGCTGTGTCCCCGCTGTGTCCCTCTGTGTCCCTGGTGTGTCCTCGCTGTGTAACTGCTAGGTCTCTCTATCCCCGCTGTGTCCCACTGTCTCCCGCAGTGTCCCCCTATGTCCCCTCTGTGTCCTCACTGTATCCCCTGCTGTGTCCCACTGTGTCCCCTGCTGTGTCCCCGCTGTGTCCCCGCTGTGTCCTAGCTGTGTCCCGCTGTGTCCCCTTTGTTCCCCAGTTTGTCCCCACTGTCCCCCGCTGTGTCCCTCGCTGTGTACCTCTGTGTCCCGCTCTGTCCTCGCTTTGTCCCCACTATGTCCCGTTGTGTCCCTGCTGTGTCCGTGCTGTGTTCCACTCTCTCCCGCTGTGTGCAGCTCTGTGTCCGCTGTGTCCCCCGCTGTGTCCCGCTGTGTGCCACTGTGTCCCGCTTTGTCCCCCGCTGTGTCCCGCTGTTTCCCACTGTGCCCCTGCTGTGTCCCCGCTGTGTCCCGCTGTGTACCCCACTGTGTCACCCGCTGTGTCCCTGCTGTGTCTCTTTGTGTCCCGCTGTGTACCCTGCAGTGTCCTGCTGTGTCCCCCGATGTGTCCCGCTGTGTCCCACTGTGTTCCCGGCTGTGTCCCCTGCTGTGTCCCGCTCTTTCCCTCTGTGTCCCGCTGTGTCCTTGCTGTGTCCCCATTTGTGTCCCGCTGTATCCTCTCTGGGTCCCCCGCTGTGTCCCGCTGTGTCCCCAAGTGTCCCGCTGTGTCCTCTCTGTGTATCCCTCTGTGTCCCGCTGTATCCTTGCTGTGTCCCCCACTGTGTCCCCGCTGTGACCCGCTGTGTACCTGCTGTATCCCTGCTGTGTCCCGCTGTGTCCCGCTGTGTCCCCGGTGTGTCCCTGCTGTGTCCCCGCTGTCCCCCGCTGTGTTCCGCTGTGTCCCTGCTCTCCCCAGGGGTGTCCCCGCTGTCCCCCGCTATATCCCACTCTGTGTCCCGCTGTGTCCCGTTTTGTCCCGCTGTGTCTCGCTGTGTCCCACCTGTGTCCTCGCTGTGTCCTCGCTGCGTCCCCCGCTGTGTCTCGCTGTGTCCCCCCTGTGTCCCCGCTGTCCCCGCTGGGTCCCGGTGTGTCCCCGCTGCCCCCGCTGTGTCCCTGCTATGTTCTGCTGTATGCCGTGGTGTCTGACTTTTTGCCCTGCTGTGTCCCCCGCTGTGTCCCCCGCTGTGTCCCCGCTGTGTCCCGCTCTGTCCCCACTGTGTCCTGCTGTGTTCCGCTGTGTCCCCCGCTGTGTCCCTCTGTGTCCCCCGCTGTGTCCGGTTGTGTTTCCCGCTGTGTCCCCGCTGTGTCTCCCTGCTGTCCCCCGCTGTGTCCCCACTGTGTTCCGCTGTGTCCCCGCTGTGTCCCCGCTGTGTCCCCGCTGTGTCTCCCTGTTGTCCCCAGCTGTGTCCCCTCTGTGTCCCGCTGTGTCTTCGCTGTGTCCCACTGTGTCCTTGCTGTGTCCCCGCTGTTTCCCTCTGTGTCCTGCTGTGTCCAGCTGTGTTCCCGCTGTCCCCCGCTGTGTCCCCTGTGTGTCCCCGCTGTGTCCAGCTGTGTCCCGTTTTGTCCCGCTGTGTCCCGCTGTGTCCCCGCTTTGTCCCCTGCTTTGTCCCCTCTGTGTCCCGCTGTGTCCCGCTGTGTCTTCCGCTGTGTCCCACTGTGTCCCCTGCTTTGTCCCCCGCTGTGTCTCGCTGTGTCCCGTTGTGTTCTCGCTGTGTCCCGCTCTGTCCCGCTGTGTCCCGCTGTGTCCGGCTGTGTCTGCCTCTGTGTCCCCCGCTTTGTCCCGCTGTGTCCCCGCTGTGTCCCGGCTGTGTCCCCGCTGTGTCCCGCTGTGTCCCTGGTGTGTCCTCGCTGTGTAACTGCTATGTCCCTCTGTGTCCCCGCTGTGTCCCACTGTGTCCCCGCAGTGTCCCCCTATGTCCCCTCTGTGTCCTCGCTGTATCCCCTTCTGTGTCTCACTGTGTCCCCCGCTGTGTGCCGCTGTGTCCCCGCTGTGTCCCAGCTGTGTCCCGCTGTGTCCCCGTTGTTCCCCGGTTTGTCCCCACTGTCCACCGCTGGGTCCCTCGCTGTGTACCTCTGTGTCTCGCTCTGTCCTCGCTTTGTTCCTGCGATTTCCCGCTGTGTCCCCGCTGTGTCCCTGCTGTGTTCCACTCTCTCCCGCTGTGTGCAGCTCTGTGTCCCCCGCTGTGTCCATCGCTGTGTCCCCCTGTATCCCGGTTTGTCCCGCATTGTCACCCGCTGTGTCCCACTGTTTTCCACTGTGCCCCTGCAGTGTCCCTGCTGTGTCCCCTGCTGTGTACCCCGCTGTGTCCCACTGTGTCCCGCTGTGTGCCCCCTTTGTTCCTCTCTGTGTCCTGCTGTGTCCCCTGCTGTGTCCCCGCTGTGTGCCACTGTGTCCCGCTGTGTCCCGCTGGGTACCCTGCAGTGTCCTGCTGTGTCCCCCGATATGTCCTGCTGTGTCCCCGCTGTGTCCCCGCTGTGTCCCCTGCAGAGTCACACTGTGTCCCCGGCTGTGTCCCCGGCTGTGTCCC